>NC_091947.1:7842500-8105000 GCF_041260155.1 Ptychodera flava
AATATTTCAGTTGATTGGAAGTACAGCTATTTACCAGTATGATTCAGTTAAAGCATACAACCGTGTTTCCTTACTGTTGTCAAGGGCAACCTGTAGCATTTTAGAAGGTATAGTGTCATTAGCCATAAGTTACACATCTATCGTACTGTTTAGTGCACAGATAGGGCCAACAATGAATGTAAAGAAATGGACCAATGATCCAAGATCATTCTTCCTCATTGACGAGGCCGTAACTTGATACTCCCCTGTTTATTTAATGTTGACATGGGCAGAGTAGTGTCACTTAGTTGTGTAAAAATGTCTCTCATGTTTTACAACAGAGAAATAGACAGACTTAATTCCTTCATTGCTTTATATTGCTTGTAAAGTCATTATTTCCATGGTGTTGCCACACCTGCAATGTAAACATTGCCATATATTGGGGCGTGTGGGGGGGGGGGGGGGAGGTGGTAAAGGGAAAAAGTATTAACATGGTTTGTACAATACTAGATACCTATGGTAGTAAACATGAGGTTAATTTTCACCATAGGGAGTCTCTTTTATCCATCTATAGTTTCACAGACCGATGATCATCTGTATTCGTATCATCCATTCTAAATGCTTGCTCTACAAACTTCTTTCTGGCATACACAGTCAATCATGACATAAGTACAAGCAGAGTTAAGTCAGTAGTAATGGCCAGTGACTCAGAAATTTCATTCAGCTTAATGAAATGGAACACATTATGAAAGGCAATAAAACTTGTGTGACTATGTTTTAACCTTTTTACCAAAGTTCCTGTATATTGGTCCATGCATCCTATTGAAAATGATGGGATCATATTGCAATCTTGTGGTGAAAAAAGTGAAAAAATATTAGAAACTCGGGAACAACTTGCTGTTGTGCTGTCATTTATGGTTAATGTTAACCAGGATGCCCTGATTCTGTATCCAAATTAGCATAGAATGTGCATATGTAACTTTTTAGAATGTTTTTTCACTTTTCCTAAAAAATCTACAATCAGACTACTGAACTACTGATGTACGTAACCGCTTTGTGAAAAACAATTTTCATTTGCCTAAATATATATATATATATATATATATATATATATATATATATATATATATATATATATATATATATATATATATATATATATATATATATATATATATATATATATATATATATATGTGTTATAGCTATTATATCATAACAGTATATTGAAATTCTGGCATGGAACGTCAAAAAAGAATATTTTCTCAAGCTGACAGCTTGCGCTTGTGCCATCAGTGGTATTTAGCCAATATACCACAGTTCTTTTCACATCTCGACCAATCAGTTCGCTGTATTTGGGCTATAATATACTGGTATGATATAATAGGTATTATATATATATATATATATATATATATATATATATATATATATATATATATATATATAATAGCTATTATATCATACCAGTATATATATATATATATATATATATATATATATATATATATATATATATATATATATATATATATATATATATATATATATATATATATATATATCTTTAGAAGTACATCAGATTACACAGCGCCGCGCTGCACATACACAGCTCGACAGCTGTCTACGCTACAGCCTTATGCCGCGCTGCAAGTTTGATTCTGAGCGAGAATTAATTGAATTTTTGTGCAATGAAGGAAATTTATCGTTGTTAGTCAGATGACTTTAGGCTTATGCCACCTATGTCACTTTCCCGAAGATTATACTGTACTCATTTATTCAGCTGAACTTACGTTGAGGTGTAGGTTTTGGTTTTATCGCCAACTGGGATCCCTGGTACGATTTCCACATTGAGCCTACACGACTCGACTGGAGCCGCGACGTTACTGAGGCATTAAAATAAAACGATCGACGGTATCTCCATTCGGTCCTTGGGAAAAGCTATAGTTTTAGCGACTCAAAATTTCAATGGACAAATATGCCTTTTATGTTTCCATGTCTGGATTTATCAGGTCACCTTTTTGTAAAAATAACATGAGAGCTAGCACGGCATTAATCACAACAAATCTGTCTGTGTTGCAACGCCTGCATGTACGAACGGTACCATGCACGAAAAAAGTTCCGGTTGATGACGTACAACAGGGGTAATTCGTATTTCTTATCCGTCCTGTTCTACGTCACACAGGTGGAGAGTTGGGCCAGTTATGTGATAAAATAATATATATTATATATATATATATATATATATATATATATATATATATATATATATATATATATATATATATATATATATATATATATATATATATATATATATATATACACACACACACACACACACACACACACACACACACACACACAAATTTTTATATACACAAACACACAAACACACTCTCCACTGTAAATCAGAATTATTGTTGAATCTGGGAGCACAGGTGTCTTTGGTGCTCTTTTTGTTTAACAGCTTTCTTTAATCTTTCGTTACAGGCTACAGAATAGGCCTTAGGAGAGGTTCCGTGTATAAACATTTTAAAGGCTATAAGCTAACAGACAATCCAATCAAGAATTATGTCATCGAAAACTCCTTAAGAGAGCCAAAAGTGCTAGCAGATTTGAAGGAGGTAATTTTACATTTAATACTGTAAACTATGCAAAGATTAATATGTATCAAATGTGTTTGTGTTTTCCATTTATGTATCGAGAGCAATTGTCATGCCAGAGAGATAGAGGTAAGTACAGACGAGTTTTTGTAAATTAGGCAATTATAATTAATTCATGTGATGTGAGGATATGATATGCTATGGCATTTTAAAGCTGCTATAATAACAATGCAGGGTAGATACAATTAGTCGAAGAATCTGAATACATTAATTAATTAATTAATTAATTAATTAATTAATTAATTAATTAATTAAATCTTAACTTGACCCAATAGTATGGCTAGTTTCAAATAGTTGATAAACAATCGCTCTTAAAGGCGGAGCCTCCCTTTAAAAGGACGCCAAGGTATGGCGGCATTCATTGTGTAAGTGGACACCAAACAGGCAACACACGGGCACACGCTCCAGAAAATGCCACTTTTTAGTTTTCCCCGGCCGCAAAAACGCAGACAGACTGCCAAGCGGTCAGCGCGAAGTTGCTTCCGATCGAACTCTGTGGTTATATTCAAAGTCTAACGCGACTGGAAGACAATTTTTTAGGAAATTCGAGCGTTTGTGATGGGGAATCAATGTCCGTTGGCGATTTGAACAACCGTCAATCAAAAGCTTGCATAAACTCTGTTTGCAGGATTAGCAAAATGTGATAAAAGGTTGAGATCGGTGTGTGTAATTAATGTTATAGAAATCAAACATCGTCCTGGCCAAGCGTTTGACTGGGAGGAGAACTCCACTAATGCGAGAACCTGGGATTGAAAAGTGCGGCTTTAACAAAACAACATAAAAGGCATTCAATGATGAGACTTAATTTCTTTGTCAAACAACATACAAGACATTGTTTTCAGTCTTTATTTCATAAAATCAATTGTGAAATGGGCGGGGGCCGGGGGGGGGGGGGGGGTTTAAAATCTTTAAGTGAATCTCTATGGTTACATCTGATTAGGTTTGTTGTAGCAAATGTGGCCTTGCAGAATTCTTGCTAAATGTTTCTTTTGTGTTGAAACATGTTTTAAAATGTCATATATCTCGAGTGGTCTTATTATTTTAAAATTGATCATATGAGAGACTGGTTTGTGTGTACCCTACACCTTTATATTTGACCAGTTCTGAAAACAAAATGTACTTTTGTGATTTCTTACAGTACACATTAAGCAATGTACAAAGGCCTGGTATGTTGTGTTCCTCAGAACAGTCTCAGCTCTTTCGGATGCTATTGAAGATGTTGGACGCAAAGAAGGTAATAGAAGTTGGTGAGTATGATGTTGTTTTGGTAACACGATCTGTCTTTGCGTACCATGTGTATGGTTTCAAAACAACATTCTAGCTGGTCAAAATTTGACAAAAACAAGTTTTAAAATTGTCATGTTGTATAATACGTGCCAACAAAACATGTCACACAATGGAAAACTGCTTTATTGTGATAGCAAGTCATGAATTGAGGTGGTTAGCGCCTCGAAAATGAAAGAAAAACTTTTGTTCAAATTTTTCTCAAGCAAACTTTATAAACAGTTCTGTCTCAAAATCAAGAATCAAAATCAGGGGGTTACCGTGCAAATTTTGGTACTAGTCTAGATTAAGAAATTACCCATTATGTATTTGAAATTCAAAATGGCTGCAAAAATTCCTCATTTTTGCAAAACTAATTTGATAAAAATATTATTTACTCCATAAGCTTCAATGAGCGGTAGGCTAAAAAAATATGGTAAACGTTTTAGAGTCTGAATATCTGTCCCTGAGGCACATTCTTGGAAAGTAAGAAGAAGGAATTATGGTTTGAACCCCAATAATTTTTTTTGAGCATTGTTATCAACCTAGTATCATCTGATATTTCTTGCCAAACAGTTTAATAAGCTTCAATAATTTGGAACTTTAACGACATTGCTAACAATGTAGATATAGGATTATAACAAGTATTTGTCAGTGCAGTAAAGTCAATAGCTCACTGATTTCAACAAGTTTTTTTCAATTTTTCATACTGAATATATCAACTACAGTGTTTCAGTATTCTCGCTGCAAAAATGAACCGACTGTTTTGCTTAGCAAGATAACCCTGTATATTGATTAAGTGCATTGAAATTGTGTTGATAATTGAATTTCTGCCTCATCTTGAATTCAATATTGACAATTTTACCAATGCATCTTACAAATTTGTACTGTATAGACAAGCCAAATACCTTGTATTTCAAAATACTGTAGAAGTTAACAAAGAAACTTTAATAACTACATGTATTGAAAATGTTGAAAAAAATTGTTGACAGGTTCAGATTTACAGTTGCTTTAAAAGACTTTTGTTCACAATGTTGCAAATCCTTTCCTCAAACATAGCTGATTTAACCAACAGCTCTGGTATCAGTTCTGATAAGATCTACTATCAAACTGATGCTGAGAGAACACTCAGTACAGTGAGTGTTCAGTGAACTCATGCCCTGACATTCATCATGTTTGTTTGCAGGCGTTTACACAGGCTACAACACACTCAGCTGTGCCTTAGCATTGCCAGATGATGGGAAAATTGTAGCCTGTGATATTAGCGAAGATTATACTAGTGTCGGAAAACAGTACTGGAAAGATGCTGGTGTTGACAACAAAATAGACTTGCGCATACAACCAGCATCAGAAACATTAGGTAATACAATATATTTCATGCTGCCATTGACAAATATCAATATGAACAATTCTGGTAGTCTTGCAGTATGGTTAATTGACTATTGTTCAACTTTAAAAATGTAATAATCGCAGTATGGCAATAAAATACTCTTGTCAGAATTACACTTTTTGTTTTACTGTACAAGTGAAAAACCTGTAATATACTGTACATATAGACTGAAATATACATGTTTAATTATTACTGAAAGAGCCAGTGGCTGTAATTTTTGATGATTTTCTTCTCTATTTTTTTTAAATGTCTATCTACAGTTTCTTGTTCTACTTCCCAAAACATGTTGAATACATTTAAATATTCAGCTTGTTAACTCAATCTGTACAAGTGTAGACTGTACCGTTATTGTCAACAATTGAATTTTAGTGGGGACTAGAATTCAAACAAAATCAGTGTATTCTATACATATAGAGGCTGTGTTGACAATGAAGCTAGTAGGTGTTTTAACATGCTTTGGGAAAGAATTCGCAATTTACATGCAGGAATTTAATACATGTAGATTCAACTGATGTCTGGAAAGTGTATGCGAACAAGCAATATGAAACCATGTCAATTGACGTGTTCATCACATTTGTCCATTTCAGATGAACTAATTGCAGCAGGTGAGGCCGGCACATTTGATTTTGTCTTCATCGATGCGGATAAACAGGGCTTGGACAATTACTATGAGAAAGGTCTAACTCTACTTAGACGAGGTGGCATCATCGCACTTGATAATGTAAGTACTTGTGTTGTAGAATTTTTGTGCTCATCCTATATACTCCCATTTCTTAGTGGTATGGTCCAACTTACCATTTCCAGTGCTATGGTCAAATTTACCTTTTCTCTAAGTGGTATGGTCCAATTCTACTATCTCAAGCACTTGGTATGGCTCAACTTATCATTTCTTAGTGACGTTGGTCCAACTTACTATTTATCAGTGGTATGGTCCATAGTTACCAATTTTCAACATTTGTAGATTCTTCTGTGATATGGTCAAACCACAGGACACTTACCATTATGGATTAGTAGGGTCCAAGCTGCCATTTCTCTTTTATAGTGTGGTGCAACTTCAGTGTCTCATGGGTGTATGGATCAAACTTTGGGTAAAAATTAAAAACTCTGGGATTTTGTTCTGCTGAAGTTAATTCAATCAGTAATTTCAGTATTCATTCACATTTGTCAGCTGTATCAAGAAATAACCAGTTATGAACTGTAAATGCTCACGTGTTTCATTATATATTGAAGGTTACATATAAGGTACCTATTTAACCTTTGCCACATGTTTGCAACTTCATTGAAAGTGTTATGATCAACATAATGAATAATATTCACCACAGATTGATTCTTAAGCCAAGTATCATGAAAAGTTCATTAAAATATGCAAATTAGGAATTGACTGAAATGTTCTCATTAAAATGCAAATTTTTGACTGAAGTAAAAATGTTAAATGACTCTCAATAATCTTATATCATAATATCTTTAATGTAAAAAGCAATTCGTCAACTTTGAAAAGTTCATTAAATATGCAAATTAAGAGTTTGATGAAGTAAGAATGCTTAATGACTTTCAATAATGTTAAATCATAGTATCTTCAATATACATACCAAGTTTTGTCAATTTTGATGAAGTCAAATCAGATATATATCCCTAATTATGAAAGTTCATTAAATATGCAAATTATAAATTATCTTTTATGTCACCCCTTAATATCTTTCACAGCTGATATATCTTGATGTGATCAATATTTGTCGCAAATCCCATCAAATTATGTGCAATCATTGTCAATATATCCGTTTTTTCTAAAATCATTAATTATGCAAATGAGCAAAAAGTAAGCAAGCCACACCCACCAAAAACTAATCAGTTCTTGCCATTTGCAATCTGAATCTATATACCAGATTTGATTCTGATCTGATGAGCCGTTTTTGAGATATTGAGCCCACAGACAGACAGACAGACACACAGACAGACACACAGACAGACAGACATCGCTGCGACATATGCTCACGTGTGTCAACATGTGAGCAAAAACTGTTAAATTGCAATTAGAATTGCGACCTTAAAAATGGACATTCATCAAATATTTTACGAAATTAAGGTAGAATGCACCTAGGGGACAGATATTTGGGCTCTCGAATTTTTACAATATTTTTCTGATCTGCACTTGTGTTCTCATTTTGAAGCTCGTGGTATAAAAAAATTCATCCACTTAGTTTTTCGAAAATTGAAAATTTTATTATTCCCCCAGTAGAGTTAACACAAGGATGGTGGACATTTTGATTTTCAAATATTTGTAAATGTTTGTTGATTTGCTTCTATGGTACCAAACTTTGCACGGCGACTCTAGACTTCTGTTCCTGATTTAGTAAGAGAATGGTTGAAAGTTTCATTGAAGAGAGTTTGAGAAAACGTTTAAGTCTTTCACGTTTGAGGTGCGTTCTACCTTTAATTTAGAAGAGAAAACAGAAGGTTACCTGAAGTTTTAAATTTTTATTTCTCCTTCAGGTGCTTTGGAGTGGACGTGTAATTAACACAGATTTCCAAGATGATGATACCAATGCCATCAGATCTATAAGCCAGAAAGTGAAGAATGATGACCGTGTGGACATCAGCATGTTAATAATTGGTGATGGCGTGACATTAGCAATGAAAAAGTAGTCATGGACTTTATCTAGCAGTGTTTATGAGTGTTTATGAATAGTCGGTATGCAATCTCTTCTTTGTGTTTTCTATCCCTGTTGATCAAACTTATGTCTCACAGTTTTGAAGGTCTAACGCACATATTCAATTTAAGGTAGAATGCACCTTGGGGACAGACATTCGGACTCTCAAACTTTTACAATTCTCTTCTGATATACCACATATATCATATATCATTTTAAAGGTCTTGGTGAAAGAAAACTTTTCAATGGCTTAGTTTTTCAAAATTCGAAAATTTTTATTTTTCTCCATAGAGTTAACACAGGGATGGGGGCCACTTTGAATTTCAAATATCGGTAAATCATGGGCTATTTATTTCTCTAGTACCAAAATTTGCACGGTGATCCCTGATTTTTATTCTTGATTTTGAAAGAGAGTGGTTGAAAGATTCCTTACGGAAATTTTGAGCAAAAGTTTAAGTCTTTCACTTCCGAGGTGCATTCTACCTTAAATCGTCTGTCAAAATTGATTCAATTATCAGGTAATTGCCTTTATCAGTATTCAGGACTCAAAACTATTGTCAATAGACAGAAGGTTCTGTAGCAGTGAAAAATCTCACATCAATATATGAATGTAGTTCTTGGTTTTTCTTTTCATATGCAGTTAGTGTTATAGAGTACATGTGTACCTGCAGGAAACATGGTCCTGCATACAATTGAGCGGAAAGATTGACTTTTGATCAAAAATGAGCAGTGTGAAAGATCATTTACCACGAGAGATCATGTGAACCCTTTGTCCCTCACAGATCAACAACATGGCTGACAGATTTAGTTCTTGCTATCTAAAAAGGCAAAATGAATTTGCTACGGACCGTCTCAGTTTGTCCATCGCTTTATAAAATGAAATTCCTTTGTTTCAATCAAAACCACCTCCCCTAAACAAATTTTACAAGTGTGAAATGTTGATGTCCAATATATCTGGTGTTTTGTCTACATTTTGGTGAGAATTATGTACCTCATAAGGACTGCGGTATTCATGACCAGTGAGAGTGGAATGACAAGGTGCAAATATGGTTACAGCAGGCAGACACTTAGCAAATTGAAAAGATGATACTTTCATCTTTATAATTTGATGAATGAAAACTAAAGTAGGATAAAATGTTGCTGTTGGTAAATTTTGTTTGGTAGAAACAACACAATATTTTTATAGCATGACATGGAAACAGTTACTGTAAAATTTGTTGGTATACATTTGGAGTTTTGTTTAATTGTACACAAAATGTAAAGAAAACTTGTGATCACAAAATAAAAGTGCAAAAGTTAGGTTCACTGATTGAATGGAGGTCAAACCCTCTCCGAAGAAAACAAACAAATTTCGCTTTTTGAGCTTATCCGACAGGGTGAGACGGTCACTAACCTGTACATGGCACTTTGTTAGGCTGAAAAATGCTGGTGTGGTTTGAAGAACTGAATTGATGCTTGATGTATAGCTTTCATAACCTAATTTTGTCATTTTGTCAGAATTTTATCGTGCAGAACTCTGTACTTATAAAGTCTGGATATCAAGATTCTCCCAGTAATTTTAGCACCTAATTCTCCTATTTTCAAAAATGTGCATTAAAAAGGAGCTTAATTTTAATAGTTGTCATGAAAATATTTTATCATATTTTACTGACAGAAGACAAAACGATTTTCTAACAGAATGTCAATATTTATTATTGAAATATTGTTTTACCGTGTACATATATATCAAGGATACATTACTTTTCTTTGAGCTTCTAACTTATTACAAGCATTGAAGTAGTTTATTCTGCTGTTCTTTTAATACATGTATTTGCTTTACAATATTTGCAAATGTGTTAGTCCTTGTGGATGACACATCTTCACTTTAAGTACATCCTCATTTCACAGTTATACCTTAGTGGAGCCTGTACATTGTACAGTGGATGAATTTCACCTTGACAATTCTTTCTGCTTAGCGGTCACTGCCATCAGGCTGTCGAAATGAGTGCTATATTACATGAGCGTCTTGATTGACAAGATTTTTGCTTTAAATGGACACTTTTCAAAATCATGAACTTAAAAATAGCACATTTGGTTAGATGTGGTAGGCCTGAGTGTACATAGGTATATTTAATAGCTTCGATTGGCCTTATGGTTTAATAATCATATCAAATGCATTTGAACACATTTAAAATGCACGGTCAATCAATACCAATGTGAAGTATGTAATGGTTGGCAACTCTACTGTTGCAATGGACACAAACACACACACACCACCCTATGCAGCACGATACATCAGAATAAATGATACAATCTACCATACCAGAGTAAAGATATCCTCTTGTAATATTATATTGCATGGCATTAATGTAGACAATATTTTGTACTTCATTAAGGAGCTTTTTTGGGGTGAGAGGTATTTGGTTATGTTCCTGTACAAATCATCGCTGCCATGTAAATTCTCACTTGCAGAGATTTTCACCAAGTTTACATCTTTCATTGCTGCTCATTCGCATACTTTTGGTAAATGATAACTTCATTTGAACAAGTCCCAGATTAGAGTTGAACATGCATCTACAAACCAAATGCAAGGGTGAAATGCATAGTGGTTCTCAAGTTTTTAGCTCCCATAGCCATATGTATATATGGCAATGGAAGCTATTCTTATAGGCTAGGAAAATGTCTGTATGTATGTATGTCTGTATGTCTGTATGTCTGTCCATCAACATCAAAAACTCCGAAACCGCTGCACATTTCATCTTGATATTTGGTGTGTACATGGATGATGGGCTGTAGATGAGATTTTGTTCAAATGAAGTTGTCATTGCCAAAAATATACAAATTAGTGCCTAAAAAGGCGTTTTTGGTAAAAAATCTCCTTCTTCATAACCGCTGGTCAGACAGCTTTGATATTTGGTATACAGGTCTCTAGGGATAACCCAACTTGGATTTGTTCAAATTGTGATGAAATATGCAAATCTGTATTTTTAAGGAATTTTTTTGTCATTTTTGGTCAAAAATTTATTTCATCAAAACCGCTCGTCTGACAGCTTTGATATTTGGTATACAGGTCCCTAGGGATAGCCCAACTTGGATTTGTTCAAATTGTAATGAAATAAGCCAATCTGTATTTTTAAGGAATTTTTTTGTCATTTTGGTCAAAAATTTATTTCATCAAAACCGCTCGTCTGACAGCTTTGATATTTGGTATACAGGTCCCTAGGGATAGCCCAACTTGGATTTGTTCAAATTGTGATGAAATAAGCAAATCTGTATTTTTAAGGAATTTTTTTGTCATTTTTGGTCAAAAATTTATTTCATCAAAACAGCTCGTCTGACAGCTTTGATATTTGGTATACAGGTTCCTACAGATAAAACTAAATATGATATACAGAATATATGATGAAATCTGCAATTTGTATTTTTGGTGCGATTTTTGCCATTTTTGGTCAAAAAATGTGTTTCTCAAAAATTACTTGTCTGATGCCTTTGATATTTGGTATACAGGTTCCTGGGGGTTCTCTTAGTGTGATATAGTGAAATTTGATGAAATCTTCAATTTTTGTATTTTTGGGTCAGTTTTTGCCGTTTTTGGTCAAAATATTTGTTTCTCAAAAGTTACTCATGTGATAGCTTTGATATTTGGTATACATTTTTATACATAATTATGATGAAATCATCAATTTTGTATTTTTGCAGCTAATTTTGCCATTTTAGGTCAGGCCATCCTGAAATGAGCTATCAAAGATCTCAACCTTCTTCATCAATACATATGTCACAAAACGTTGCTCTCTTCATAACACAGCAGAGCTCTGTCGACCATTGGGTCGTTTGTTAGCTCCCATAGCCATATGTATATATGTTTACAAGTTTACATTTTATTGCAAATCTCAATAGCCACTGAGCAGATTAGATGAAAAATTAGCATGTAAGTACTTTGGGCTGACCTGAAATGATTGTGCACATCTTGGGTCAGTATCTTGGACTTGCTATTTTCATGAATTTTTTTGTAATTTTCTCCCATTTTTGGTCAAAAAATCTTCTTCTCTGAAACCACAAGTCTGATTGATTTGAAACTTGGTATGGAAGTGCATAGGAGTGACCTTTCTCAAATCTGGGCAAATCGTGGTGAAATTTGCATATTTGCATTTTTTGGCTATTTTTTTCATTTTTGATCAAAAATTTTTTTTAACTCTGAAACCACACCTCCGATTGAGTTGAAACTTAGTGTAGAGGTTTTTATGGGTGACGTCAGTAAGATTTGATCAAATTCTGGTGAAATTTGTATAATTTTATTTTATTGGGGGAATTGTTTCTATTTGTGATAAAAAAATCTTTTAGCTTGATTTTAGCTTGTTTTGATAACTATATGGGAGCGACCAGTGACATTGTCACTATTTTTGCAATTGGACTAGGGAATTCAAGAGTGAGATATTTGGCATTTTTTGGAAAAACAGTAAAAATTGTCCAAAAAATACAATATTTCAGATTCGACAAAATTTGAACAACGCTAATGAAGATCATTCGTAAGCACCCTCATATCAAATTTCAAAGCAATCAGACCAGCAAGTTCAGAGATTTTTTGACCAAAATAAAGGAAAAAATAGTGTCAATGCCACTTTTGCTCACATTTCTTTCGATGTGGCAGGCCTGAGTAAGTATACATAGGATATTTAATAGCTTCTATAGGCCTTAGCATATAATATTCATCATGTCAATATATTTTGATGCTCTCTCCATCAAATACCAAGGCAATTTATGTAATGGTTGGTCAATGTTGCAATGAACACACATCTATACAACACCCTGCAGCCTAGTATAAAATCAAAATAAGTTAATACAATTAGTTATACAATATATGATACAAAGTAAAGATGTCCTCTTGTAATATTTTATCGCATAGAAATAATGTAAGCACTATTTGGCAATTAAAGCCCCAATAGCTGTGAATGTGTAAGAAACCAATCTCAAAATATCCTGTTTTCCATGAGTTTTCTTTTAACAAGACCCATTAAAGACTGAAAGTGTATAACTCTGTCAAAAGTGTAGAAGTGGCATGTAAACTCAAAAGTTTTAACATCATTTTAGATTTCCCACCATGTTCAGAAACTAATCACATACAAAGAAAATAAAGATCACAACAACAAAATGTCAGCCATCATGTGTTATGCAGTCAAGTAAACAGCATGATTGTTCCTTAGATGATCACGTTGTGTACCGATGTGCATCAGCAAGCAGTGATACCTATATACACGTCCTTTAGGTAGCACATTTACACAAACCAACTTTGCTTTGAAAATAAAATAATGAAAATAATGCATAAAATTAGCAGCTAAATAATGCATAAAATTAGCAGCTATTTGGGCTTTAATGAAGTGGCAATACTTAAGAAAATAACTTATTATTGGCTTAGAGGCCTTTGGTTATATTTCTTACAAACCATCACCAACATGTAAAATTCTGATTCACAGTTATTGAAATTTTCACCAAGTTTACACTTTTTCTGCTCATTAATGTACTTTTGCTAAATGAGAATTTCATTAGAACAAATTCCCATTTACAGTTGAGCATGCACCTACCTACAGAGTGCAAAGGTGCAGTGTGAAGCAGCTCTCAAGTTTTTGCATTTTGACCTGGGGATAAAAGAATGACATATTTGGCATGGTGTTTGTTCCAAAAAAAACAGCAAAAACTGACACAAAAATTAGAATGTTGGAGGTTTTGTCAACATTTGAACAAAACTAATTTAGAACATCCATAAGAACCCTCATGTCAATTTCGGAGAAATGGGACCATCAATTTCAGATAAGATTTTTAAATACATATATGCAAAGTTCATTACAATTTGAACAAACTTAACTAAATTTTACCCTTTGGAACATGAATACCAAGGTTCAAAGCAATTGGACAAGTGATTGAGAGATTTTTTGTCCAAAAATGGGAAAATTGCACACACTTTGAGGGCACTCAACCAAGATTTTCTCTAGGAAGATACGTACCAAGTTTCAAAGCAATAATGCAAGCGGTTTCAGAGAAAATGTTTGTTTTACCATAATAGGAAAAAATTGCCCAAAAAATGCGAATATCAAACTTTCACCACAATATGAACAAATCTGACAGAAGTTAACCTCGGATCATGCAAGTTTCAAAGCGATCCAACCAGCAGTTTCCAAGAAAATGATATTTTGTCCAAAAATGGGAAAAATTGACCAAAATATACAAATACAAAAAATTTCATCACAATATGAAGAAAGTAATCTTAGGTTGACCAAAAAAATATGATATCAAGTTTCAAAGATATCAAGTTTCAAAGCAATTTGACAAGTAGTTTCAGAGATTTTTTGACCAAAAACAGAAAAAAATTACCCCTAAAATACAAATTTCACCACAATTTGTACACATCTAGCAAAGGTCACCTAAAACACCCTGCATGCCAAGTTTCAACCATCTCTGGCCTGTAGTTAAAGTTTTAGCAATTTGCAGGGTTTTCCTTTTTAACCTCATTTGCATATGTTTGACATGGACATGTTCATTTGAACAAATTCACATCACCAACCCTAGGTGCACCTGTACACCAAATATCATTCTAAGATGGTGGGTGCTGCGGTTTCAGAGTTTTTGATATAGACTAGCGTACATATACAAACTGCAAACAGACGCCACCACCTACCGTATAAGCTCTCTTTGGTGTATATATACATAACCAAATGCGAGCTAAAAATCTGTGGGAATTCTGCAGCAGCTCACTCATTGCATGTACTGAGAATTCATATGAGTGAAATATATTAGAGTAAAGAATAGTGAGGCAAAAAGTACTTTTCCTGCAATGAGTATTGATTTAATGTTCACTTGTGTGAGGGCACTTTTACACTGCTGTTTAACATTTATCCATGCCAGAGTGCTGAACTGGTCAATTAACCCTTTGAATGCCAGTCAACTTTTGTTTTGTTGCCTTTATAGAATATAATATAGCCAGCAACTTTTTTTCAGATCTAGACAATTTTTTCCAGATTTTCGCAAAATTTTGGTCAAAAATTGTAGCCATTGAAATATTAAGACCATTTAGTCCAAAATTATCAAACAATTACAGAAAAATTCATAAAAATTGGTAAAATATTTCACTGAAATTTTGGTGGGAAAAATTACAGTGCTAAAAGGGATAATTAGGCCACACATCTCTTTGAACTGGTCAATTACTTTGGCCATGTGTCTCTTTGTACTGGTGCATCATTTGGGGCAGGTCTCTTTCAACTGGTCCATTATTGGGGCCATGCATTGCTTTCAACTGGTCCACTATCAGGGCCATGTGTCTCTGAGGTACTGTGAGCTTTACTGTTGAATGTCAGTGGGCAAGAAATAACTTGCTTTTCCTTTGTGTTTGTGCTTTCCTTACATCAAACTTCCTGAGAAATGTTCAGAACATCAAACAGAGGCAAAATTTTCAATTATGTATGCGGAATTACCAAACTTCAATGAAACTTTCCCAATGCCACTCATTTATTTATTCGTTTATTGGAAAAAAAAAATGCAAAACACAAAAGCAGAGATTTGTACAAAATGAAAAGCGGACATTACCAATAAAAAATAAACAGAATATTGTGCATGGAGTGTTTGATGTAATAGACTGAATGAATCTGAAGTGTGCTAACCTTCTTAGCACTCTTTGTACACAGAAATACTGCAGTCTACTTTCAAAAGACAACTGTCTTTTCTGCCAAGAGACATGTCCCATGGTGCATTTCATTTAAAAGACAGACAAACAAGCAAAATCTTGGTTTCAAAAACCAATAAACTCCTCACTGATCAGTTCCAAACACTATATCACCTTTCTCAACTTTGACTACTGAAGTAAAATCACGATTCCTCCTATTGCATCTAGTCACATATACGTATCTTACTTGAAACTGATCAGCGTGAGTTTATTTGGTAAGTACAACTAGGAGAGTTTCTCATAAATATATCAATACCTGGCTATTTTACAAGTCAGTATTGCAGACACGGAGATACAATTTACACCAGCAGACGGGTACACCTACTTGCTTACATACATTCACAGGGAAAATGGAAACTTGTAATTGGGTCACCTCATGAAGAGCTCTATTCAGAACTACATGGTAGATCTTGTCAGATACACCAGCTGGGAATGGAAAGTGTAGCTTCAAAGAGAAAATCCCTGAACATGAAGTGATACAAGCAGTGACACTGTGTTTGTTCAATTGACTAGTATTATCAAGAGAAGGCTGTATCCAAGGGGGAGACACACCTAGGAACAAGAAGCAATGCCCTATCTAAACCAGTAAATGTAGGCTTTAACGTGGAATGCCCCTGCCTCTACCCCTTGGCATACCAGGTTGACCACCCCCTGACTGTGGATTCTTGACAGTTTCATCTACAGAGAGGATCAGACAGGCTGCTTCGGATGCTGCTGTGATAGCATTCATTTTGACAATGGCTGGTTCCCACACGAAGGCTTCCATATTGTCAGCTATGTCCTCTGTGTTGATATCTACACCATACCACATACCTCCTGCAAAGTTCAAATCATAATCAGAGAATCAATTACTGACACAATTGCATTTGAAAATGATTTCTGGGACACAGTTTGAAAAATATATCAGCAAAAATGTTCTGTACTTCAAGTATGTGTGCACAAGTAGTTTCCTATCAGAACATAGTAGCAGTGATCAGTATTACTTTGGGACTAATTTGTGATTTCTAAATTTGTGCTGGTTCCTTTAGGTTTCAAAATTAGAATAGACTGTTTTGACAGATGCCTAGGACTTTGTTCATGGGGACTAACAAAGATTCATTTTTGTGAATACATACCTTGTGAATGTTTCTGTCAAAGTTTTAGACTGAAAAGACTGTTTGATAGATGCAGAGGACTTTGTCCATGGGTACTAACAAAGATTCATTTTTGTGAATACACATAATTAGCTAAAGCCAGTTCACATACCTTGTGAATGTTTCTGTCGAAGTTTATTCAATATATTAGTTGCATCAAAGCCAGCATTGTCACAAAGTTGTCTAGGTATACACTCCAGAGCTTTGGCCATGGCACCAGTTAAGATCTGTTCTTTGCCTGCTATCGTACGGGAATAGTCACGTAAATATTTACTAAGTTCCATTTCAATGGCTCCACCACCTGTGAAACGAGAATGAAAAGGCAAAAATACTGGATTAATTACTGAATTGGAAAGACCAATTACAGTGATTTTGCAATTGATGAGTATAAATTGAACAATGACTAATATTTTGCATACATAAATACTAATATATTGTCTCTCATACATAGGCTATGGATGGGAGAGCTATGAGAAGTATGTTCTGTACACCAAGATTTACCTATATGATCTCTGACATATGCAAATACTCTTGATATACATTGAGAATCAACTTGATGCAGAAGGATATAGTTTTAGATTACTAAAATATCACATTGTATACTCTGATCATATCTGAACTTCAAATGTGTATCTGTGTCAAACATTCATTTCTCAACCACCATGCACACACTATAACTGTGTACGGAGACGAGAACTGTACCTGCGACAACTGCATCATTCTTGATGGCTCTCCTGACAATCATGATGGCATCATGCAATGATCTCTCAGTCTCATCAATGAACTGCTCTGCACCACCTCGGAGTATCAGGGTACATGTCTTGGCTTGGGGACAGCCTCTGAAAATGTTGTACCTATCTCCACCGATTTGCTGCTCAAGGAAAGATTCACATCTGCCCAGTACATCATCAGTAATACTTTCCACTGATGTCTGGATGGCGCCACCACACGCCTTCATAGTACGTTTGAGATCTTCCTCTGGCACACGACCGGCACAGAAAAGGTCCCTGAAATGAAGTGAGGTGATTTTCATTTGAGGCATACGGGGGATCTTTTCAAATTTTCATGAATACTTGCAGGTCACTCTTAGATTTTTACTTGTTGAAGTACAGATCTAAAACTTTGTTATGTGATTTTCCTTTTCCTCAATTATATTAAACAAAATACGGAATGCAAGCATAACACTTACCTGTCAGCAAACCACTGAGTGGCCACATCACCGATGGGAAGTTTTGATAGGACCACTTTGGCCCCACTGTCGTAGATTTTCTGCAATTTGTCATATAAGATCGACCATTCTGCATCTACAACAGCCTGGTATTCCTGTTTATGTGAGTTAAAAACATAAATAATATTGCATTGTGCCTTATCATTTTCAACTATTAAACAGCATACGATAATTTATTTTAATTCTTTGAGTATGATAATTTTTTCCTCCCAATCATATTCTTCTAAATAATTCAAATTTTTCACAATGGGGTAGATGGTGAGAAGAGTACAGAAATGTATGTTATGTATACCCCCATCAGCTGAGAATGTAAGTCAGGATGTTTGCATTTCATCATGGAGTGTTCTATTTTTGAACGGTTTTGTGGAGAATTTCTTACCGCGACATTGTCAAGCCTGATCTCAGCATTGTCTCTCTCTGCCTTCAACTCAAGTTCCACATTGAGGAGTGCAATCTTCGGATTCTCATACTTCTTAGGTTGCATTTCAAAGCCAGCATAGGAGAATGTCTTCTTGAAGGCGACACCATTAACCAACATTGAATCCTGCAGGAGAAATAGAAACACATTGGAAATTAGATCCAGGAATTGACACAGAAATTCACAAAATTTGGTGTGGTAGATTAGACTATCTCTACAGTGCAGAGCTTGAAATGTGCATAGGAAATGGATGTGAAACTTTCACTTTCATATTGCATAATATATTTTCTAAACACACAGAATGCTTTCACTTGAAACTGACATAAAATATTTGTAAACGGGAACAATTTCACTTTCACTTTTAACGGATATGTTCATTTTCATTAGTTTCTAATAGAAATGGGAAAGAATATATGCAACACCAATGAACCACAAAGCATGAGCTGGGAAATTCCCAGATACCACCTTTAGAACCACTTGATACATAATAGATTTGTTCATCTCCGTTTGTCACACTTACACACTTACCTCTAATGCACCACCAGTAACTTTTTTGATACCAATCATATCCAATGGTAAGAGTTCATCTAATGACATTACTGCATCTACTACCATTTTTGAAAAGAATTCCTTATTTGCAGCCACCAACTTTGAACTCAGTGTTGTTGCCGCACATTTCTCTAGTAGTTCACGAAGTTGCCTGTGACAAGAAAGAATTCACAAAAGTATGAAATTAATGGCGACAATTCAACCCCATCAGGTTGTTGTCACTGTATGATGAGTTGGCTAGTCAACTATGTGCTCAAAATGACCTCAATACAAGTGGAGGACGTGAAATTAGGTGCTGCTATCAATTACGGACTGCTATTACACAATTTGTCAGCAAGTTGCTTAAAGATGATTCACAGTACTTTAAACTTTAGAATGGTTTTAAACTTCTACATTCTGGGAAATGTTTTAGATTTATGAAATGTAGGACAAGTCATTTCAAAAATATCTTTTATCAAAGAGCAGTTAAAAACTGTAGTATTTCTACTAGGTAAATCTGCTTTTAATATTTTTCAGGTTTCTTGTCCTGTAGTTTTCACAGCTTCATTATTTTAACTGTCTGTGCTTAGTTTTTAGATGTGCAAGGTTTTGTATGTGTATATCTGTGGCAACATCAAGGAAAATTCCTATCTTTATCGATAAGGCTAATAAACTTATTATCAAAAGAAACTGATGACAAAGGAAGTACTCTATAGCTCTGGCTGACCGCATTAGATTGTACATCTTTGTTAATCAACACAGGCTTTTGCATCTGTCACTTCTTTGTATAAACATGCACAAGGAAAAAGAATGCAAAATGATCAGAATATTACAGCAACTGTGCATTGGGATAAAAACTGCCTTTTACGGACATTACAAATGGTAGAGTGTAGGAATAATGACTAAACTGAATCTGTTTTCATTCATATCAATGGAGAATCACATCAACAGATGACACACAACAGTAGACCAGTTAGTTTATTTGTTGTCACTAAATGTCAACTGCTGGCATTTTGTCGTCAAAAAGTCATCTATTTCTTATGTGCCCTCTACTTGAATGCATGTGCATTACAAGCTGTTAGAGGGTTTTCAAATTTTTGATTTCTGAAATTTGCCATGAGATAGGAAAGACTTTAGTCAAACAGCATCTTTGTCAGTAGATCCTGTCAGGGAAGGCAGCCTGCTAGAAAGATTGCTTTCCAAAATGATGTTAGTGGCAAGCTAATTTCAAGGCATCTCAAGAAAAGACATTACAAATTCTGAGGTGCTTGTAGAAATTCAAATACTTACTGTTTATCATCTTTCTTGATTTTCACAGAAATTTCTTTAATTTTATCGAGCAGAAGCATGGTGGCTTTTCTATACGCTCTGACAATAACTTGAGGGTGTACATTTTCTTCTACAAAAGACTTCACTTGCTTTAAAAATTCTGCCGTAAGCATGGTAACTGTTGTAGTACCATCACCGACCTAAACAAGATAGCAGTGTAGAGTATGAAAAATTTTATATTATCATGCTCAAGTATGCCATCAGGGTGAGACAGATGTGTAAATATCATGCAAGATGTAGGTTTCCTAACTATGGTAGAAGTCTGAGAACACTAATACCGACTCTCTTAGGAAACCTAAGGGGGACATGCTGCTTGGTAAAACTACACTAAAACAGCACAGAAATGCCAAGCACATGGCCATACATTATTGTTCTACCACAAGTGTAACGCCGAGGAAAGCACTGAAGAGCTGTTCTCAGCTGACTACCTTGTGGAAACATAATGCATTACTTGTATACCCTTGAAAATTTTTATATCCATCATGTTACCCCTTTCACAGCTAAAATTTGGAATGACCATATATTGTTTCTCTGTAAATTGACCCCTGATAAAGGAATTTGGGGGGATGCGTGTGAGATAAATGGACATACGATTACCACAACAAATGTCATCTTTTTTAAGCATAGTTATCGTTCTCCAACGATATATATACACACAGCAATTACCATCTTGCAAATTTGTACAGAGTTAAAATCAAAATTCCATCTGATACCTCTATTGCTGCAATACTCACTTCAGCATCTTGTGACTTTGCTATTTCAACAAGAGTTTTCGCTGCTGGATGAACAACATCTAACAATTTCAAAATGGTCGCCCCGTCGTTGGATATTGTTACTTTGCCTGTAAAAATATAACAGTGAACAGAATATGTACTGAACTGTATAATAAAGATCTAATTGAAAGCATGATAGCTTGGCCTAGCTGTCACATTTAATAGAAATATCATTTGAAGTTGAACAGTTCTCTGTCTTTGACTCAACAATCCATTCAACATGCTAATATGAAAACTTTGTGAAACTTCTCAGGAGATACACTGTGTCAAACATTCACTTCAAAGCCCCTTGGGCACAAAACACAAGTTCTGCTCTGATATGTAGCTATCTGCTGGCACAAACAGCACCACAAATGAACAGACATTCGTCTCACCGTTTTCAAAATATTCACGAAAAAAATAACATATATAACATCGAATTCTAAAGAAAACAAATATATTTGGTTGATTTTAATACAGAATTATATGTGCATCACTTACCACCCCCATCAACGATTAATTTATCCATTCCACGTGGACCTAGAGTAGTTCTGACTGCATCGGCAATCACCTGACATGCTGTGATGTTACTCACTATCTGAGATTTGCCCTGTGAAGCCTCTGTGCCCTCCTTAAGGAGGATGATTGCTGGTTGCTATGGAAACAAACATCAAACTTTATTACAGAGTGCTAACTTGCAAGGAAATAACTCAGAGTAGTTATGTTATGATAAGCAAAGAAGATTTTGAAGCCTCATTCTAATCATATGAATTGACACTACACATTCAATTTCCGAATGTAATTATGGAACAAAAGAACAACTAATCATTTTAACATAATTTCAGTTAAAGAACTGCAATGAACAGCCTCACTTTCAGGCGTACTACACTTTCAATATTGGGGACTGCTAACTTGATCAGTGCTTGGGTGTAAAAATATTAAATGCTTGTTAACCCCCTTCACAATCATGTATAGCTGTACTACAGTATTGGGATTTAGTGACGGTACTTTTTCAATAGACAGGAGTACATAAGTCATTAACTGGAGGATGTGTCCTTTTTAGGATTGCCTTTGCATAGTGGAACCCTAGCTCAACCCTGAAACGCATCCCATTCAGATAATGACATTATTGAAATATCTTCCTAATTTGCGCACTCTTCCCTGCTTTTACAGAAATAATGTCAAATTTATATGAGAGGTTCTGCTTTGACAGAAATATATATGAAAATAATATGAATTATAGACAGATATGAGAAGTAACATCTGAGCAGACTCACAGGCAAAATTACCTTCTCATTATGGTGATCAAGTTTGCAATTTACGCTTCCTTGATAATTAATACGAAATTCTCCCTATTCATATTTAATAGTTGTCATGTCACCTGCAATAGCTTTAAAACTTGAAAGTGTTCTACTTTAATGTGTGTGTGGCGTGTGTGAGAATTTACATCTTTCCCAAACATGTAAAAGGTAACATTCTCACACGAAAATACAGACTATGATTGCTTCTATAGATTCCCTGCATTATGGGTTCCTAGATAATAACGGGCAATTACTGCGACCGAATGAAATGATGAATCATTGCTGGCAAAACTAGTATATGATTACACTCTGTGCTTAAATATTATCGAATTTATACTAGGAAAAGTGACTTTACAGCAGAAATTATTACGGTCGATCTTTTCTTTGCGACGACCTGCGAAAGCCGCGGTGCGCTTAAGAATATCGTGCACCCAAGAAGATGTACATAGTTGGCGACAGAGTATGCATGTACTCACACGATCATGCCATCTCATGGAGAGATGAGCCAGAATAGATAGAGTTTGCACTGATATTAGCAAAAACAAAGCCGAAATACACACTTCTGACTAATTATGAAATTTACAAGAAAATTTTCGCCTATTGGCGATTCGATAGTGATGGAGAGACACGCCGATGACGTGGGATATGAAAATCATTTGAGGTTTATACTCACCATCATTTTGAAACTATGGCGGAATCTATATCCCACAATGCACTGGACCATGTTCGACGCATACACATCCAATCGCCCATCCGGTTCAGAAAACTTTCGGTGTTTCCCTTACATGGCTTACTTCACCATGAAGACCACAAAGTCGCGAAGAAATATCTTAAGAGTTTCTTTAATATGATCTTAAAATGCTACGCAAATAATGTTCATAATTCATAATTTGCCCAGTTTACTCCCATGGGAATCCCTTACTGGAGTAAATATACAATTTACAATAGGGGAATCCCTTCCGGTAGGGCTTCAACATTTGTCACATGGATTCCTGTTGAATGTGCGTTTTGCCGTTCACGCAGACATGTACTCACGCACAAACCATGTCTTATCCCGTGTTGGGGGACTAAACTTTGCTTGGAATCCATGGCAAGAAACAACACCGACGATCACGCAGTTTTATCGCGGTCGCAAAGGTTTTTTCGGCCGCGGCATTCCCAGACCACCGTCGCAGTCGAAACTCAACTATGTGCGAAAACCAACTCCACGCGATCCCTGGGAAACAGAATTTCTTAGAGAGAAGTACCGAATCTACAATACCCAGTTAAAATCTTTAAGGTAATTGCATGCCAAATTCTGTCACACGTAATGGTTGCCCACCGTTTCTATTGATGTTGACTTGCGTACACTATGGAGGTACCAGAAGATGCTCCGAAACCTACCATGGACATGGAGGTAGCCTACCCTGGTACCCAGCTAGTTTACAGTGCTGTAGCTCGAGATTTTGCCTGGGCATATATGGTTCGGTCGTCAGAACCACATACCCAGCGAGGTAAAACCTTGACCTACAGCACTGCAGCCACAGGCACTTGACCCGTCGCTTCGCGATCGGTACTGATTCACTTTTCTCTCTACTGTGAATCAGTGCCGATCGCGAAGCGACGGGTCAAGTGCCTGTGACTATTGCTGCGGATTCGTAGCCCTACCACTTCCTTTGCTAGTTGTGTTGGTGATCTAATGACAATCATTAGGTTGCCGGTGATGCATGGTCAATGGTCCAGTGGCCAGCCATATCTTGCATTAACATATCTAATTGCAAATTTTTCTGCAGTATGAGCAGTTGAGTTGATTTCGGCCAAAAATAGTTAGAAAGGGTAATTTTTTGTTCATGGTCTAAATCAGGACCGCGGTCACCGTGTTTTCCTATGAGAGTCAGCACGGCACTAGCTGTGGTGGGAGGCTGTATAATACCAGTAACACACAGCCCTGCCACGCAGAGCTTTATGGAGAGTTGCTAAATAACCATCGACAGGTCAAGGCAACATTTTGAACTTGAAGGTAATTTCGTTGAAATTAACCATGGTGTAGCTTTGGATGGTAAGTAATAAAATACGATTTCTTTAGTACCTACAGTGATCTCCATCACTTCTTAAGTCCTCATCACATGTTAAAGTTCACTGTTGCAATAAGGCTGTTACCTGTTGGTATTAATAACTTATCTAAATGTTACATGAGTGTTTTGTATGGATATAGAAAAATTCACTATAAGATTGACAAAGTTTATAACACAGTAAATGAACTATTCGCTCACTTGTTTTTTGTTTCGTAGTTTCATGTTTAAACAGGAATTAGAAGGCAAGACTGCTGGTATTAGTTTTGAAGAAATCGAGAGAAGAGCTCTCGAAGAACACAACACAGCTAT
Source organism: Ptychodera flava (assembly GCF_041260155.1). NCBI lineage: Eukaryota > Metazoa > Hemichordata > Enteropneusta > Ptychoderidae > Ptychodera > Ptychodera flava. The sequence goes on from NC_091947.1 coordinate 7,867,189, forward strand.
GGAATGGAACAGGCAGGAAAATGAAAGGGTTCGCCTCATTAGGTAGGAAAACAACAGTTATGTATGACTTGCCTTTGCAACATTCAGCTCAAGGTCAAACGTGAGCTGTTGTCATACCAATATCTGTGTGTGTGTCTGTGTGTGTGTGTGTGTGTGTCTGTCTGTCTGTTGGCTGATATCTCAAGAACAGCTTATCAGATAAGAATCAAATCTGGTACATATGTTCTATTTAGGTGGCAAGATAAGATTAGTTTTTGGTGGGTGTGGCTTGCATAAATAATACTAGTTTGCATATTTAAGATATTCTCAGAGTGACAGTGTCATATCTTTTATGAATCTTGTTTGTTGGTAGATATCAGTTTGTGTGTAAAACTTATATAAGATCACTTCAGAAGACAGTTATAACTGCAACATAATTACATTATTACGATACAGAATTCAACATCAACTATGTTTGGAAATGTGACATTTTTGTAAAATGTGCTTTTTTATGTGACAGAGAAGCTAGACAGGGCAGAGAAGCAGAGCTACAACAAAGGGATTGGAAAGACGAGCGACTGAAAAGATTTGAAGAGGCGGCCATGTTGAAAGAAGAATATGAACTGATGGTCAAAGCTGAAAAGGTAAGTTGACTCTTGAGAACAAGTCCTACATGTCAGTATTAAACGAAACAAGCTGCAATTTTTAATCAACATGTTTAGTCCAGAACCAGAAAACAAGCATTTCACATGTAGATATGTTGAAATACAATAACTAGCCACCAAACGTGACAAATTGTGTGCCATATGCAATGCTATTGTTAACAAATGAATTCCAGCCTGGACTAAAATTCGGTTGTCAACAATAATATCACAAACATGCAGACTTTATTGACAACTTTAACTCTGGGCATCGAAACATGATTTTTGGAGTTGAAGAAGGAACTGGTATTATTACTAAACATAATAAAAATAATGAAAAATACATCAACAAGAGACTTCCAAGAGATGACTTTTGCTATATAACTCATTCTTTTCCCCATACATGTAGGAGGCCAGCAAATCATTCATCACCTTGGAAACGCTGGATGAAGCCATTGAAAGAGCACTAGCTGACCCAAAGGACTATAATTTTGCTATTGACAAAGAGGGTCGGAAAATTTACAAAAGTGACATACCAATAGCAAGTTAGTGAAGAGTGTGATCATCACATTAAGGACAGTGATATGTTAGGATTCAGGTTGTCCTGTTGCCATGGCAATACATGTAAACCAGCTTGAAGTGAAGACATGTATGATGGAGTTTCATATGATATCTGAAGCAAAGTGCTATTACAAATGCTCTAAAAGAATTTGAGATAATACTTGAGAGTTCACACATGAACAACTTGTTGAACAACGCTGTCTATCTGCTTCCGGCTTTATTGAACACTAAGCTTACACAGAGGCAACCAATGAACACTACAGATACTAGGTTGAAACAATTTGATGACAATTTTGACATGATAAAGGTGTAGCTGCAGATGGAAAACGGCAGACAATTAACATTGCTACACTTTCAACTTTACCACTTGGTACAAACTAAATTCCTGTGAAACAGTTTTGCATCTAGGGCACAATGCTGGATAATCGGATACATTATCAGTAATAACTTGAGGGTATGACATCGTAAAATTCACTGGTGTTGACAAAGCTATAATGTTATTAAGAAAAAAGTAACGAGAAAGGGCATGATCTAAGGATCTCAGTTTCTGCACAGTTGATCACAACTGAGCAAGTTTACAAACTTCCTCACTTTAATTTTGAGATAAAAAAGTTGTGAACAACTTCCATTACTCTAGATGTCTCACTTTATCATCTCAGCCGTCAAGATTTAAATATTTGAACATTTTTAAGGTATTAAACTGCAATGATCTTCAAAGTTGATTTGTGTGGTCATTTCATGAACTCACTGTTGCTAGGAGATTCTTACAGAACTTTATCTACAGAGTGTTTCAGTTTCAGTGGAGTAGGTTATCAACATTGCTCTCACAGGCTGGGGGGAGATTTCTTGTACAGCTTGACAAGAACTCACAGATTTCGCAAAAATGTTTTAGTAAGAGTGTGTTTCAGAACCATTTTTTTCCTTTTCACACTCTGTTGTGTGTAACACACCAGATATATAGACAGCCTTTGCAGAGTCAAAATTGCCAGGTTTCACATTTTTGACAGGGGATGCTTACCATTGAAGAGTTTTCTAAAATTGACCATTTTGAATCAGTACTATCACATTCCACCATCGTAACTGTTTTTAGCAGGCAGTATGGCAAAACTACTTTGATGACCCATTTAACAATATTTAAACAATTGTGTACCTCCTCTTGTCCCATGATGGATGAAAGCAAACTTTGCATGACATAAATATGCAAGGCGGAGCTGAGTACTTTGTAGAGAGCAGTTTCCTTGAGTCCATTATGGTCCTGGAGGGGGTGGGGGACACATTATTTCTATTATGTTATAGTTTTGGCACTGCCAAAGAATTTGTAGATGCAGAAAACATCTAGGTCACATCTAGATAATCGGATACATTATCAGTAATAATCTGAGGGTATGACATCGTAAAATTCACTGGTATTGATAAAGCTATAACACAATTCAGAAAAAAGTGACGAGAAAGGGCATGATCTTATGATTGCACTTTCTTCACAGTTGATCACAACTGAGCAAGCTCACAACCTTCCTCACTTTAATTTTGAGATTAAAAGGTGGTGAAAAGTCAATCAAAGTTGAACAGCATGTGAACAACCGCCATTCATCCAAAGGTCTCACCTTATCATTGAAATCAGGATTTTGAACAAGATGGTAGAAATGAACACCAAGTAATCAAACTGGTTAATTGGTGACTTTATTAACATACAAAACCACAGCAAAACATCTCTGTTAACAAATGTGAAAGTTCAAAACTGTATCATACCTATTTTTGGAATAATGGGTTTCTCTTGATGTGTATTTCAGCATTCATCACCTCTTGTCTTCATGCATTGAAGTGAGATATTCTGATACTAGAATCAGGACTAGTGTCCTAGGGTGTTTCCTGAACAATATTCTACGCAAAGTTAATTGCCAGAAATAATAGATACACTTGCTGTACATCCATTAAAATACAGACTGTATTTTCAAATGCAAGATCCCATGACATAAGAAAGTTAAATGGTCATTTGGTTACAATACTATGACCTTAAAGAATGGGATTTCTTCTGCCTGAAAGACATCTGATGGACATGACAGTAAAAAAATAGCATATACCACTACAGTCACAAGATCATCTTTTGCTCGCTCTTTTGGCGGCATCAAGTTCAGCGATAAAAAAACCTGATTTTTACATAGGTGGATTTGTCTACGATACTCTCCTACAACTAGTAAGTAAAAAAATTGCAGCAAGATAAACAAGTCACATTATAGTTTGATGTGAAACAAGTTCTTGAAAGACAGAAAATTTATTTTTTAACTCTAAATCCCTATAATAAAGAATCTATGGTGATAAGATCGATGTCTAAATTTTTACATACATTAATCACAACAATATGAAAGTGACACCGCAAGTCAATAATTGCCACATTTCTGTACCCGACCATTGAAACCAAACCTGTTAAATAGAGTATGGAACGTGTTAACATCTTGTTGCTTGGATTGACTTTCAAAAACATAATGGGAACATAAAAAATGGAAAGGTCAGAAAGTTGAAGTACATAAATAATGCCCAGTGTTGTCAAATCTGTGAAACTTTGCTGTATTTACATTCAAGCAGATAACAATCATTTTACACAGTACTTTGACAAAACTTGCAAAAAGTATTGACAATCTCAAGATTTCAAGGAAATTACATCCCTTCTTTAAAACTGAAGTGTCAGAAACTCTAAGCTTCTTCCTTGAAAATGCATACTGTACAGTGTTTAATTTGTGATAAGTTAGCTCAAATTATGTTCTAAATTAAACATGCACTGGAACGCTTCAACGTCATTGGAACACAACAATTTAAAAATATCGTTGATTGGAAGAAATGCAGAAAAAAAAAACATTAAGCAGCTGTGCAAACTTTGTGTAAATAATATTAATTTAATCTTTACGTTTCATTCACGTAAATAAAACAAAAGCGAAGACCTAGAGTAGAATTACCATGATTTCAGATTTTGTCCTCATTAAAAAGATTTCAAACCAAACTCATTGCACTGCACACAGCTATGACTTGCATTGTCGATTGCATTCAACATGGAGATAAACAATCAACACAAAAAATCTTTAAAAAAACCCAAAAAAACCAGCAACAACAAATGCGTAAGATACAGAGTACCCACAAGGAGAAATACATTTATTCAGATGTTAAACTGTGCAAAGAATAGCGCAAACTCCTGTATATAGTTACTTTCACACTGATATTGAAATACTTGTCGGTTGGTATTAAAGCATATTATTCTTGATTAAAGCTGATAAACTCTGCATAGATTAGTGCCTGTTTGGTATCAAAGATCTGTATTGTTTCTGTTTTCAAATTGTCCCTCCATCCATCCGTCCACGCCCTGTAACATCTCATCTTAAAGCCCCAAAACACAACAGTCTTGTAAAAAACACATAAAAACTATTGACAAAATTCTGGTTTGGCAATGTAGCACCCTACAATTTAGAAGATTGACCAACGGTTTTAGACAACGAAATATGCAATAAAACAACTCTCAAGATGAGGTGCACCTACTGTTTTTTTTTCTCTGGGTTATCTTTGTCCTACATGAAGTTACTTGATGGCAATTCATCATACCATAACCGCATAATTTTTGTTAAAGTTTGAGAAGTCATTGGTCTCTCAGACATGCATACACACATACACTGTACAATATTATTTAATGAAAAAATAGAGAACTTTACAAAAGTTGATACAACAAGCAAAAGTTTCAAAAACACTTTTAAGTTATGAAAAAAGATTCACGTTTCGATGGATTGATGTAGAAAATAAAGTCTTTTTTTGAAGTATACATATTGACAACCTCTTTTCTTTAGATTTGGTTGGAAGAGTGTTTACCAAGTTCACTTAGAAACCAATTTATCCATGTACTATTTGCGTCTGAAGCACCAAATCTGCAGTATGACAACTCGACATTTGAAAATTCCCTGAAATGCACATGTGTAAAACAATTGTATCAAATGATTGCATATTCACAAGTGTTAAATACCCGCGTACTAGGTTCAAGGGCAATGCACCAGATTTCACAAAGCCTTACTGATTAGTACTTTTGTGAAGACTTTGGGGAAGATACATGAACAGTTTGGGAATCCAATTACCATTGTGTTTGCCCCTCATATGATTGTAGTAGTGTACTGTGAGGGACCGAAGTATAAAGACTTTGAAACTCTGGTAAAGATATACAGACTCTGCCATATAAACATTGCTGATTATCACACTTCCCTGTCAATGTAACAATGAGAGTTTACTACCCTTCTACTGTATCACTCGGTTGTACCAATGTTTGCCATCCTCCTACCGTCTCACAACTTTGTTTTTGCTCCATACAGTTAAAGTAGCAAGTCATGTGACACCATCTTGAAAACACTAGTCTCAATCCCACAGATTTGTGTGGGCATTATCAGTTAACAGGGCATAAAGTACAATCACAGCAGATGGACATTGTGATATCATCACTTCTGTGATGAAACTGAAATTGGTGATTTCACAATGAAAGACCTGTTTGTTAATACACATATCACCTGATATGGTGATGCAAAATGTTACAGCTCTGTAATGGATGAAAAATATTCATTAATATTCAACATCTAGTATCTTGAACAAAATTAAAAAGTTCAGCCTCTGTTTACTTGGTACTCTACTATGGTTTCAGCCTGGATATGTATGAAAGTGGAAACTACACCAGAACCCTGACTGGTGACCGAGTTTTACATTTCAGATCAAGCTTAAATTTCAGATCAAACTGACAATGTATGGAAAGATAAGAACCTGAGAACTTTGCTTAGTCACCGTATGGTCACAGAGCAAAGACCAGCAGTGGTGCTTGTTTTAAGGAAGACTTCCTATGACATGTACAGCTTTTTTTAATACATAATATTTGTTTGAGTCAAGGAATTTTGGTCCATTTTTAGGCTGAATGATGACCTTCAATAGACTTTAGTCCAGTTATCCCACAATGCACTGCTGCAGCTGTTAAAAACTCTTTTATGCACTTGAAACACAAATGATGATTTTTCATCATACACAATTGTATAATATTGTCCAGTTACTCCAGTAATATGATTCATATTGCCAAAAAAACTTGGTGTCTCGTGTTTTGATCTACGATGAAGGTATCATCCAGGGTAGCATTGGCCAAAAATGCCAGAAGTTACTCACCCTGGCGGGAAAATCATCATAGGACTGATGTGAAGACTATATTTGGCAAAGTGATTCAGATACCTGTCATCTTTTGGCAGATTGCCAAAACTTTTTTCAAATTTGCATAAACTATTCTCCTCATTATTGGGCAAACAGTAAAAATAAATGATCCACCACAGATCTGAATAAGCCTTCAGAATTGATACAGGCAACTGAACTGGCCCAGCACTTTTATTTTCATTTAACACAAATATCTTAATTTTTTTCCTAAAAATCACATGTGGTCAAAATAGATTTGTATCAACAAATACTGATGGAAAGACTTAGTTTGTTATTTCAGGATAAGTCTATGTCACGATGGGGGAATGTTTAACTGACCACGTTAATCTATTCCTCTTACTTCTGCTGATGAATCAAATCATGTGTATTGTAACCGCAATCTGAGTAAGATTGTCATCTTTTACTAGATACAGTGTTCTTACTGGTAATATCTGCCTTATTTCCTTTCTGATCGAGGTATACCTTTGTACTGACCGCATGGAGCCCACTGTTCTATGGCCTTCAGGTTGTGATTGAGGTCTTAGACTGGTTGACATTGCTGCTAGCCTTAATGATAATTTTCTCCACTCTGCCCTTGTGACGTCATCGTAGTTGGTCTGTGATGAAACTGACAAAGTTAGCTGTACATTTCAGATACGAAAGGTACGCTACACCTGTTGTCCAGCAGCATCTTCAGTATGATCACGTAGACATGGTTGTAAATATACACTCAGGTATGTCGGCACTTGCACAGGCAGCGCTGTGAAGAATGCCATATCAGCTCTTAATTTGCACAACTATTTGTGCAACAAATAGCAATATTATTAGTCCTGCATTAAATATCAGCTTGTACCAGTCCTGTGGAAAACAGAAGAAAAATAACTTAACATGATAAATGGAAAGCTTTAATCCCTTGCATAGTTGTAACAAATTTTATAAATCTATGAACTAGAAAACAGAAGCCTCTGACTTTTCAATTCTAGCTTCCTGTATTTTCTACTTAACTATGTACCCTGTCTTGTGACAACAGGAGGAATTGTAGACAATATTATGAAGTGTATGGGTTTCCTCTTTTCAAACTTTGCTTCCCGTTTCCTTAGCAACAGGTCCAACGTGCACAGCGGAATAGAGTGTGGTTCCGGTTGAGCTTAACCTGGTCACCCCTAATGCCCTGTGAACAGGACCACAATCATCATTGATAATTATTGGTTTGGGCCAAACCATTGCGGTGAAAGGGTGAAATTGTCATTGTGACTGAGATCTGTCACTTACAATACACTCCAAAAATCCTCATAAAATTTACATAAAAAAAAATCACTGGATCAAAAAATACCCGGCTTTAATATTCCAAATAATGGTATGATTGAGATCATGGTAAATGATTCCACTGGAGCTTCCTAATTATCAGTGTATGTCCCCTTCGCGAGGGTTACATCAATATGAAAATGCAGTGATTTTTACATGATATATCAGCAAAGGACAGACACACCATTCAATGATTAGGACTTATTTTGGAGACGACTCACTGACAAGATTCTATTGTCAGTATATCACATAGTGACATTCATGGCCTTACCTCTGTACATAATTCTTTCTAGACAATATTTTCTTCTAATAAGTTTTCTTGTTCTGGTTCTGTATTGCACTTCATCTGGTTCATCTCTACTGTGTTACCTTGTACACTGGTAGAATTCTTGCATTTGGCAAAGTTGATGAATATCTGTAATTAAAACAGTCATCATTTTTATTATTTTGTCCACACTTGTCTTTTAGTTTTTACCCTGATGGAGGCAATATGTGAATTGCCAACACAATAAAGGTCCTTGAAGAGTCAAGGAACTGTATGAGTACACTAGCCTTTCACAATTATCATCACCATCATCAGACAATTAGAATTTTCACTTCATTCTGTGTTGTAACACTATGTTGATAATACAAACATTGATGAGCTACAACTTTTAAATATTGCGGAGTCACACAATATTTCAATAGCTGCTACGTTGCAATAACTTATTTTTTGTCTTGAGAAAACTAAAAACATCCTACTTGTAGATAATTTTGGTGAATAATTTTTTCTGCTTTGAGGAGATTAAATTTTGTTCAGATTTCACAATACTTACATCATCAAGAGTGGTCTGCCTCACGTAATAATCTTCTATATTTAAAGTCTTCTTCATTTCCTCCAACTTTGTGAAGATTTCCACCAAAGTTCTTGATTTCAGTTCAAATTGCACCATGTTCAGGTGACTGTCCTGTATGAAGTGAAATCAACTTGAATAATGAGAATTTACACAGAAATTCCACGTGGTAAAATTAACCTGAAGGCAAAACTTTTAACTTTTGCCTCAGGCAATGGTTTCAATGATCTGATATCAAACTTCAGTTCAAGACATAGACAGCAGTACTTTCAAAAGAAAAAAAAGACTTCAAGACACTAAATAGAGTTCAGTCAGATAAATACAGCTTCTTAGTATTTCAAGAATGAATGTCACATGTTTCTCTAAAATTCTGGCATAGTTCTAGAGAAGTGAAAAAATAGAAGGTAAAATAGCAAACATGATGAAATTAAATAAATGTAAATTGTTGAAAAACTAGAATAGAATAGACTTTATTGGAACATTCCTTTGTATCATTTATCATTTTATATTTTTTTCTCAGCTTTATCTCACAATGAACTGATTACATTGAAAAAATTTCAAGAAAAACATTTACACCATGGTAAGAACTAATTCAAAACCAGATATTGAAGACAGTAACTACAATCTGTTTAGTTTCAATGGTTTTGATCCTAGAGTTAGGTAATAGGGGGGATATGTCGACCAGCACTACCAGTTCTACTCTTTATTTCATGAAAAATCAACCACCAGGTACTCCTGAGAATACAAGGTGTGATGAGTTGAGAATTGCTATGTGTAGGGCTTTAGTGAATTACAAACACATTTTTTTAAGTGAAAAATTCTGCTGTCAATCTTACCTTAAGTACAGTCTCTGGAAAAGCCAGCTTGAAGGAAGACGTCACCTGCTGTAGTCTGGGTTGAGTTTTATTGAGTACTAGAGTAATGGTGTACCCATCACCAAATCTACTTTTCAAATGTTGAGTACTGCCGAGGCATTTAAAGCGTCCATTCACCATGATAGCGAGTCGACTGCAAAGGCTCTCACATTCCTCCATGCTGTTTTACAGTAGAATAAAATAAGAAGTATATTTTGATGCAATAAAGAAAACATTCCACATTTGACTTTCCTAGACATCTGGGATGACAAGAACAATTTCACATCATTTTACTGAGAAGTGGTAGTTATCAAATCAAACTCAATTCATTACATTGAAAAAAACATGCTCTTAAAGGTAAGAGTTATTTATCAATTTATTTTCTGCACAAGAAAATATAAATACTGAACTTCAATTATAATGGAAGCAAAAAAACTGTAAAATAACACCTCTGTAATACTTTTATCATCATATCTCAATCTAAATGATATTGAAAAACATAGTTTCTATTCTTGGAATATGCTATTTTTAGTGATGACAGACTGATTTGGAATTTTATTTTTACCTATGAGATGTGAAAACTACCGATGTACCACTTTTTGCGATGTCATTGATTAATTTCCACAGGAATCTTTTGGATTTGGGATCCATCCCTGTGGTTGGTTCATCCTATGTTAAAAAAAATATACATGCATAGATATTATATGTATCAGATGTTTCCAAAAGGGGAAATTTAATTGGGAAAATATGTGATCATTAAATGCAGTCGCGGTGAGTAAATTGTCACATAGATATAAACTCTGCACAAATGACATGATAGAAATAAAGACATCAAAAAGAGAAAAAAATCAGCTTGATGGCTTTTCAGAACTTTTGGAAAACATGTATACATTAAAAAAGAAGAAACCGTTGACTTGAAAACTGATTTTGAATATTATATGAGATCATGTATAACAGTGGAAGTAACTATAGAAAATGAAAACCCATTTTTCATTGTGTATAAATAATTATTAAAAGTATTGACCAAAATGAATATGAGCCATCAATATGACCCTTGTTGTATGCATACCATGAACAGTACTGTGGGATTTCCTATGAGTGAAATAGCAGTTGACAGTTTGCGTTTATTTCCTCCACTGTAAGTACCAGCTTGCTTGTCAGCATATTGCATCAAATTCATTTTTTCTAACATGGAATCCACAACCTGGGAGAACAAGATCACAAAGAAATAATTTGATAAAAGACATTCACAACATGACATTGATTTTATTTCATGTCATAAACTATTCATAAATTGTATATTTCTACTCAAATCTTAATGGGCTTGTGGCAAGTTTGCTGCCAGACTGGATATTGTGAGATAGCATGAAATGCATTCCAACTGAAAAAATTTTTTTACAATGGCAGAGGAAGCTATTGATTCAACATTCATCAAACTCTAAGGTATTATACTATAAAAATATCATAGGAGGCTTGCTATACTGTGTATAAGCCAATTACAAAGTCAAAACCTGCCCAACCAATCACAAAGTAGATTACCTGTTTCCTTTGTTTTGATTGGACACCACATAACCTTGAATAGAGAATCAGATGCTCTCTTCCAGTCAGTTTACTGTACAAAGCATCATATTGAGGGCAGTATCCAATGTGCCTGTACACCCCTCTCAAGTTTTTGGATATACTGTAAAGTAAATACACACAGCTTGTATCAAGCAAAGAGAATGAACTATCTTTGAGCAAACATATGAACTAAAGTTAGATAACAGCCACATGAAATATGCTTGGTGCTTTATCTAAGTGATTATCACAGGTTGCTAAGCAACATGAAATTTGCAGAGTCATCCACAGATTGAATATCTGTGTAAATGTAAATCTCTTATCTTTTCTTGCAGCATTGTAAAATGACAGATCTCTGAACGTCCTGCTCATGAATATTAAAGGCTAAATATTGTGGCATGAAATCAAGTTTTTCATTTATCTTTAAATTGTTTTCTAGTTCTGTTAAAATTCTGAGTCACAGATTTTGATCAAAGTGCCAAAATGAAAAGAATTAATGGACTAAGCATTACACAAATATTGTTGGAAATACATAAAGACTCTTTATAAACACAATTTTCCATAATCTTTTACAAAGAATGGGAAACTTTTCAGGTACCTTTTCCCATGGATGTAGGCATCTCCTTGAGTGGCCGTTTGATCTCCTGTCAACATTTGAAATAGAGTTGTCTTGCCTGCCCCATTAATCCCCAGCAGACCAAAGCACTGCAAAGACAAATATGCTTTAAATATGCGCCTCAGGGACAGATATTCGGACTCTAACAATTTTACAATATTCTTTTGGTCTACCACTTGTGGGGGCTCATTTTGAAGCTTATGGAGTAAATAAACTTTTCATTGGCAATTTTTTTCTGAAAATAGAAGATTTCAGTTTCCCCCATAGAGTTAACACAAGTTTGGCGGCCATTTTGAATTGTAAGAGTGTGAAATATTGGGTATTTTTTTGTTTCTCTAGTATCAAATTTTGCATGGTTACCCCTAATTTCTATTTCTGATTCAAAAACGAATGGGTAAAAGTTTCCTTGAAGAAAGTTTGGGCAAAAGTTTTACAGTCTTTCAATTAACACTGTGACCAGATTTTTTCACATGAAATGAATCTCTTGATAATGAACACTGCCAGTCTATATATTTGTAAAAAGTTAAGCATAGCGTCAGCCTCCACTTTTGCACTATCAGTCAGTGATGCAAATCGCAATTTGTGCGAATTTGACCTGAGAATGACTTATAAATAAATATATGTCCTGCAATTTTTCATAGTATTTTCTTACCTGTGCTTTTGGCACACCAAGACATATCCCATCCACTGCTATGCATTTCTGAGATTTTTTACCCTTGTAAATCTGCCAATATTAGAGAGGAATGGAAGAATGTAAAAGAATTATGATTGACCTACATGGAAAGATCTTATTACAGAAAGTATACCAATCAAATGCATGAATGGGTTATCTGGATGATACGCAGGTTTAAATTTCAATATAAAAAACATCAACTTTGTCAAAAAAGTTTTTGTAAAATTGCTGTCTGTGCAAACTAAATGGAAGATGAAGAATGAACATACTTTTTAAAATAAAACTGAAAAAATAGTTTCAGTCCTGTAAGAATACAGATGGGTTGAAAGTTGAGAGAACATAACTGTATCAGGAAACGCCTGAGACAATGAACTGAAACAGAACTCTCTATATATATCCAAATGTTGCTCTTACATAAGTCAATAAATCGAGGCATGTTTTATAAGATTCTATCTATGATAATGATATGAATCAGAAAATTAATATTAAGGAGGTACGCTACCATTCCAAAAATGTTGGGACATTCTTGAAGTTGACTTTTCTGAAATAATCTTTATGTGTACATTGCAAAGATATGAAAAAAATATTGGGTACCCATACAAAATTTTTGAAAAAACACATGCCAAAATTGACAGAAAACCACTAAATCTCCCATTTTGCGAAATTTGCACTTACCAGCAGAATCTTTATTTTATCGCAAACAATTAACAGATCCCAGTGTGCATACCACATTTTGCATTGCCAGGACAGCTGAATTAGGACAATCAACAAAAATTTGTGATGTCTTGTCTTAAAATTAAATATTAGACCCTAAATTTATCATTTAACTGTAAAATTAGTCTTTTTTAAAAATATAAACTTCATGTAAATGCACAAAATAATTTTCAAAATGTTAAAAAGTACAGCAATATCTATCAAACAGACAGTGTTCTTTGATTTAGAAGCAAAAAAAGTTGGGGTCACCACGCAAATTTTCTTACTAAACAGCAAAAAGTGACGAAAAAAGGTGAATTTTGTTAGACCTGAGATTTGACCCTCTAGCTTACTGATATTATGTCAGAGCTTCAATTGTTAATTATTCTCTACTGATCTTTCAAAATAAAAATAACTGTCGATTTTTCAGTGCAAAAGTATAATTTCGGTTGTTTTGATTCATAAAAACTTCTGAAAGAAATATTATAAGGTCACTAGCATGATTTTTTGCCATTTTGTCCTGTTATTCACGCTCACCAGGTTAGGTAGTCTAAAAGGAACATGTACATCTTCTGGACAAAAGAGGGCGCTCTCCTAAATAGAATGTAGCGTACTACCTTAAGGCTTAGTTCTGTCAATAAAGTGTTTTTAATAAAGAGGTAATACAGTTACTGGTTCTTGCTCAGCATAAATTCAAGACCCGCACTATTTCACTATGCACTGTCACTAATATGATAGTATTTTGGCAAAAATCACTTTAAATGTTGTAAAGCTGACTGTAATTTGATAAAAAAATCAAACGTGACAGCTAGATTAGTACAAGCATATGATGTAACTTACTTTTGTCAAATTGACCAATCTGACAACATCAGCCTTTGTGTTTGTTAGTATGCGCCTTCTCTCCTCCACTACATCTATATCTTCTGCCTCATCTGTGTGTGTTGGCTCAGACTGTTTCAAAGTACATATTCTGCAAAACACAGACATTAATCTTCAATCCATCTTGGCTTTGACATATATCTTCCCAATTAGCAACCAACTTCCTTCATTAGTTTTCATAACATGTTGAAATTTGGCATGACACTTTAACGAGTACCGTGATAAATGAGTACTGTGATAATTACTAGTTAGTCAATTTGTCTAGCTCTTTATTAAGGAAAGATATATTATTATCAATTATTGCAAAATTCTTTGAAGCTCACTACAAATTCGCTCAGCCCACTGTACATGACAGGGGAGGGATATAAATATATATATATATATATATATTATATATATATATATATATATATATATATATATATATATATATATATACACACACACACACACACACACACACACAGAGGCACACATATTTACATTATCAATGTATCTTGGGAAAACAACTTAACATCAAAAGTGAATGAATGAATGCTGATCTCATTTACCTGCAGAATCTTGTGAAGATACCGTAGTCATACAGTAGCACAATGCAAAAGAAAAGAAAACCTTCAATTGCCATGACAACCAGCATGCGTGAGAGGATGTCCCACTGGAATGGGTGCTGTATCTTGTCAAATTCACCTGTCAAGAAAATATGTCGCAGAATGAAAATCACAAAGGTCTTTAGAATTTTTGTAGAAAACAAACAAAAGAATATTTCAACTAAAAAACAATACATACTTGTCAAGTGTTGTTCCTATAAATTCATTCCATCCTCATCTTGACTGACAACTTTGGAATTTTAGTGTTTGGGAATTTTTAAAAAATTGAAGTTCAATATGACAACTTTGGGGAGATCAACATTTACTCTAAACAAAATACGAAGACAAATCTTTTAACAGAGTAAGCAGTACCTGGGAGAGGTAGCTATTGATTTCAGATCTTGGAAAATTTGGGGAATATTGTTCTCTTTATAAAGATTTTCACCTTAGAAAATTATTCAAACCCTTTTTTCATGATATAGCTGTCGATGTTAATGCAGAAATTTGTGGTCTTTTGTTTCCTTTAACCTTAATACATGCTTGTATTACAATTCAGACACTTGATTGACTATTAAACTTACCGATTTCTTTGTAGAATGCATTGGTGACATCACAGAAAGCCAGGAGAATTATACCATGACCAAGACAGTACCCAGGAACTACCAAGAATATGCTGTCAAAGGTCTGCATAATGGACAATGCCAGCTGTCAATAAATTATGAAATCATTTATTCAAAATCTGATACCTGGGATTTATAGGTAAGTTTGGTATGCACAAGTTTTTGTGGATGACATAATGAGCTAAAACTGGAACCAAAACATCATATTGAATTTTCTTTGAAGGTAACTATGTTAAAAATTGCATACAGTCTACAGAAAATGAAACAATTGTAAAATCACAAGAATTTTCCTCAAATTTGAAGGGATTCAGTCATGTGTATCTATAGCAACCAACTCATGATTTTTGTTTGGGGTCATGCAAAAATAGTGCGTCACCTATACTGTGTAGTGCAATTGATATTTCATCAGTATACATGCCACACAGTGTGTGAAATTAAGAGAAAATAGCTTCAGGTCATAAGGGCCTGCACCAAGCCAAAGCTTCAAGTCCTTACAGAAAACTGCCGGTCCTCAATAAATGCATTAAAGTCAACACTCTCTCCACTAATACTATGCTTTTGAATGTTGTCATATTTAATTTTTCATGTCCTTATATCAATACTAAAGGACTATTGTTCACATCGATTGCAGAATAGTGTAAGTAAATGCATCATTCAGCTATATGATCTGGAATCTGAAAAAGATCACAGCCCTCATTTTCCTCACTGTCATGCGCACACATTTATCAATGTTTTCCACCACGGGGGGGGGGGGGGGGGGGGGGGGACTATGGGACTAACAGGAGAATTTGACTTTTTTTCTAGCCATGTCAAATCCCCCACTTTCGGACCATAAAATGATGTCATATACCCAGGGGCTGGCGAATACAGGCTCATGCACTGACTACATGTGGGTGATGAAAGCGAGACAGTTTGTCTCTCATGACAGTCTATGTGAGATGATGTTCTCTACATGGCTGTGTAAAATTGTACACTACACCAGGGCATGTGATATTGTGATTTGACAATGGTTGGCGAGCTGAAAATCACTTCTGAAATTAGCCAACGCTAGTGGTAGAGGAGTGAGTGAATACCTTAGTACCCTGAAAACGGTCATGAGTAAGGGGAGTGTGTGAATAATTTTTTATGCAAACATTGATCACTACGTCTTTTTTAATTGTAATGTAAACAGAAGGAAGAAAATACTTGGTATGTATTTTGATATGACGTATGGCTTACTTTCAAAATTTTTCAAAAAATAAATGTGCTTAAATGTGGCCTCTGTTGCATTCATGAAGAAACAGGTGAAGTTATAAGTTTAATTAAAAGGACAAGTATCGTAACTTTTTTCTCGATTATAGAAATTGCAGACAACATGAATGGCACACGTCGCCACTCGCGGAAATGAATGCATATTTTCTGATTGAAAAGTTTTGACTGAGCGATTGCTGGGTCTCATCGCCTTTTAAAATGATTCTGAACAGTTTGACAGACACTCTATAATGCTGAAAACGATCGCGACACGATCAGTTAATGATACCGTAAAACCTAAAAGACGTAATTTTTTGCGATATGTAGGCGTACAGCCCAGGATGACGGTGAGTTTTGCATGCCTGTCGTAAAACGGTATCCATCGAAACAATTTGAAGCCCTACTCTCGGCCTCTGAGAGTATACACGACAAAACTGTTATGATAAGGCAGCTCTGTTATTATAAAAGGTACACTTGTTATCACGTCGATATATCGTGCTAACAGTCGGTCTTGTGAACTTTGGTTGAAGACCAACGAGCAAGCAAGATGTTCTAGCGGTCCAGAAACAAACGTAGCGAAACGTGTACTTGACTGTCGACTGCAGGTAGCACTATTTGGTTGTCGTGTAACATCTTATCCTTTTATTGGGCTTAGTTCAAAACCATGGAGGTAAAAAAAAATACCTCCATGTTCAAAACAAAATATGTTTAGGTAATAGCACTGTACTTGTAGTAGGTTTTTGTCTTAAACTCTTCTATGAACCGTTTATGTTTTGAACGCGTCAATTGAAAATCAAAGCAAAGAAAATGGAGTCAGTTTGATAAAATGAAAGGCTGTATTATGTACATTTGTGTAATTGTAAATTCCGAACACTTGAAGTGTGGAATTAGTGAAATGATACAGGGTGTTGTTATCATATGACACAGATATGCTAACATTACCAGGGTTACACTCACTAGACTAGTATTATTATTATATTGTGTCACATTGTTGCACCAAAATCAATCCATTCCATTACTAGAATTTGCATGCACGGACGTAATTCGTACTGATCTGAATGTAATCAGCTGCACCGTGCAATGCGCCTCGATCGGAGGGATTAGACTCCGTAAATGTAAAACGTCGAAAGACAAAAGATTACTATGTTGCGACATTGTCACCCCTCCCCGTCTGGCGTACCATAGATCAAATTCCCCACTACCGGGACACGAAGTGCGATCAATATCCCCTGTCGCCCCGCACTCCCACGGTGGAAAACATTGATAGGTGCATAACATTCAAGTCTGAATCATATGATTCAAAGTTAGTCATTATCTGCATCTGTTACAGGTCTTGACGGAGAAATTTTCATCATCTATTCCAAATTCCAGTCGGTCATAAGGACCGACATGTTGCTAAAAACTTTCGGCCCGACGAGAAATCTGTCGGTCTCGGACCGTCGGACCGACGTTAATTTCGCACACTGATGCCACATACAGCTTATTTACCTTGTAAGAATATATCAAAATTTATGACAACTGAATGAGTTTGAAGTATTATGGAAACTGATGCACAGAATACACATAAACTTATAGTTTGTATGATAATAATAATCCTATGACCATAAATTGATACTGACCTCAGCCTCTGCAAAGTGTTCCACATATAACATTGATATTGTTGGGAAATAGCTTATGATGACATGACATATGAAGAACACCATGTACGCTGTACTGGGAACATTGAAAGCATAGGTGATAGGATACACCAAAGGGATGACACACCAGCTGAAATCAAAGAAATTCATAATTTTCAAGGTTGTAAAATATGATGTTATTAGGACTGATTTCTTATTACAACAATTTGAAATGATAAACTACCAACTTTTTGTGGTTGAGTTAACCTGGTCTTCGCTGATGTCAACTTTTACAGCACATTTTTGTACAATGGATTGGAATCGGAAATCATCTCTGACTGATAGATAAATTCGGTCACACAATTACTTATTGAAGGAATATGAAACTGACAAAGATAGGAAAAACATTTGCTTTGATAATGACATCTTTCTTAATTAAAACAAGAGCCCTGAAATTGATCAAATACACCTTGTCGCGATAGCAATCATAATAAACACTGAAGAATGATCTGACCAATTTCTAGAATAGATGCTTATAATGTACTCACCTGTACATTACGAAGAGCGCCACCACAGGTAGGATGTTGTGAACAGAAGAATACACAGGCACTCCAAATGCTAGAAATATTGCTATACACCCAGCAATGGGCAGTACATGGGCCAACTGTTGGAGCAAAATTGATACAATTTATCTCATGAAGCCTTACTCTGTTTAATGCCTTTGCTCTTCTTGGAAAACAGCGAAAATATAGCATTTTGAATATCAACATACGGCCAAGAAGAATAATTAAATTGTTCATGGGAATTGCTGCTTCTACAATCTGGAAATTTTAATTTTTTTAAAATTGTGACAAAGACGTACTTCCATATTGCAATTTAGGGCATTTTTGTTGTGCATATTTTCAGTTTTAGTTTTCTTCTAGGAGCATGTGGAAATGCTCAGAATTGGTTCTGTCAACACTGCCTGTATATGTAATGCCTCTATTGTTGTGGACAGTTTGTAAATCTAGACTCCAAGGCATCAGTAACAGGGATCACTTTGGGGCGCGATAACGCGATATTTACGCTCAAAAATCAGAAAAATCGCATTCAGAAAAATCAATTGGGCAAAAAAGTCGCGCCGATAATTCAAATGGCGCGTACGTGATACCTTTACGCGATCTAAATTCATCGGTAACATTTGGCCGGTTTTCAGTACAGAACCACTCATTGTGTCGCCGTAGAGAGCGCTATAATTACGCTAGAAAAAAGCTGTTGCAGAGTTACCCGTTTCAACAGCGTTTGTGATTGGTTGCCAACAGGAAGTTTTGCGTTCATTGACAAATCATTGGAGTCGATACAGCAAGTGTTCATTGCTGATGTACAGTGTGTTGTCGTAGCTCAAAATGGCGCTTTCGAAGGAATATTCGTGTCCAGTACGAGTGGTAGTGCGAAGAATAAACGAAAATGCACTCTTCTGGACTACTGTACTTCCGTTACTCCCGCACTGGAAAGTATGGATTCGACCGCCTCCGATTTTAACTACACTCAGAATGACAGTTTTCGGACAGGGTAGTGAATTTCGCCCAAAGCTGTTTCATAAATGACGAGCACAACGAAATCTTATTACCATACCCTTCGAAACTTTATTGTGTTTATCCTCAAACTGTTAACACCGACAGAAGTGGCATTTAGGGGGGTCAAAGTTGCCAAATTTTTGCCCCATGTTGAGCGCGTGTAATCGGACTACTATCGCAGTAATCGGACGTCGTATTTTGAATGTGATAAGGGGCTAAATATTGATATTTTGAAACTTCGAACCCCGATTTTCAATTTCGATGTGTTTAGAAAACTATGTGGAAATATTTCGTGATAATTAGTTACGTTTAATCCATGGACGACGCAACTATATTTCAACGTGTATAGCGCTTCTAAATATCGGACACGGGCTGTCCCTGTGTGTTGCCATGGAGGTAGCGTGTTGTGTTCTACACCTCGTATTGTACGGATGTGGCTAACTTCACCAAGTTTGTAGCGCCCGAAATAGCTTTTACCCCCAAAAAAATCCAAAACGGGACGGCAGCGTCACCTGACTTAATATGCTGTAGCATGACTTGTAAAACGCTATCAAAACGGAGCGAAGGGCGTATAACGAACAGCATGTCATTAAATGTCTGAAAACTGAGGTCGTCCGAAAACTGTCTCACTGAGTGTATTGTTATGCAAATTAACCAATATGCAGAAAATCAGGGAAAGTTAGGTCCGGTTCCCACAGACTTTGAAATTCTCCCACTGTTTTTTTTCATGTGCGATTTTATCTCATGCCGTTCTTGAGCCAGGGTAATCCCTGAGTAAAAATGTAACCAGTGGGAGATTTCGCTGGTTTGCAGAAAATTGAAAAACAAGTTCACTCGCCACCTCTTTAGCTTTGCCTGAAAAATCTAAAGAACAAGTGAGGAAAAGGCAAGGAATTTTTTCCCCTGGCCTAAAAAATGAATGTATGATAGATTATCAATAAAACTGTTATTAGTCACTTGTATCATTTAATATCAAGTTACTTGTTGCAAATAGAGAGCTTGAAGATCTCTGTTCGGTCACACGACATCAATATTGTAAATTTCAAACTTGATCATCAAAGTAGTTGTTAGATTTCACAAAATGAGTTTAGAGTGTACAGAGCAAGACAGGTGCCATTACTTACAGCCTGCAGGCATCTATCAAAATACATGTAGGTAGATGAAGATTAGGGTTGGGTGAGTTTGTGTAGATTTCTCAAACAAGAAGGGGAGGGCAGGGAGCTAAGGCAATCTTTAAGGAAGGGGTTATACTGTCTGTGGCTGTGCACATGGGACCAAAAAAATGGGTATGTAACTATGCACAACATATCCCAACATCTGAGTACATCCAAAATTTTAAATGGTGACTGAAGCAGCTTCATAAAAACAAAGGGATGCAACCAAAGTTTATTTGGCAAAGTCTTGCAGTGATTGGAAAGCTACAAAACTGGTGAACTATGAACATGCACCAATTGCTAAATGTACTTCACATTTGCTGGGAATTTGTTGCCCGGTGTCAGGGCAGAGGCAATGTTTATCAACAAGAAAGATGTGCAGCCGCGGATGACATGACCTCCCAACCTTTAAGATCTTCCAAATTGCCGCAAATCCCCAAAGTAAAGAAGGACAGTTGTTGAACTCATAGGCTTCAAAGATATCCAGCAACTTTCACGCATAAATGAAATTTTACAAAGTTTGACAGTATACATCCCCATGTCATGGTTATTTGACACTCAAGAATACACAGATTTAAAAATGTACTACTCACAAAATCCCACGTGTAATTTGATATCCAATAGACCAATGGACTGACTCCACTGATGTACTGTAGTCTTTTAGCATTGCTGGCTCTCTCTTCAACCAGGAAAATCAAAACACTGGCTGATATGCTTGACATACCAATCAACGTCAGGACTGATATCTTCAGGTAAGTACCTCCAACACTGGAAGATAAAATAACTGCATTATTTTGAAAGCTCTGTACATTTAAAAGATGAAATTCTTTATAAAAAACCAGACAACAAACCATTAGACCACATTTACAAACATTTGTCAAGAATAGACTGAAAAAAAGGACAAAAATATGAAAAACTATTGCTTCATTTGGCTAATATCTGCTTTCAGTTGAAATTTGCAAATGTATAGTATTAAACCAAACACTGTAGACATTTTTAAAGTTGTGAAATTTTGATCCTTTATGAAATTCACTTCAACGGTACAGAATAAACAACAACTTCTAAGCACTATTTTTATTTTGTTCCTTCCTCACCACAGGATTCAGACACACATAGTGTAAAGTTTGAAGCTGTACGTGCTCAAGCAAAGCTTCCTGAACTCAGTCGAAATGTGCCCAGCAGTCTGTGAAAAAGGATGAAGTCTGGAGAGCGCCCTCAAGTGGTCACCCTTCCAATCTGAACCAGGTTTGATGCTGGATTAGTGGGAATATTTTGTTATAGATGTCTTATTGGTAAACATGAATTCAGTTTACGTCTTTGGTTTTAATTGAGAAATAAAAGGTGATACTTTACATAAATCTGTTGAGGACATCGCGTTCCGTCACGATGGGTTCATTTACGACGGTGATGCCAAAGTCCGATGGGTTGACATGTCCACTCTGGGCCAAAGTAGCTCTGAAGATGGCATTATTCAGAACATTGACAAAAACAGCTCTGCTCTGGGTGCTCTCTGTGCTGTACCATGCCTGCAGCATGAAAAATAATGGTGAAATTTGTCAGATCCAAGTGAATATCATAGCATAGCATCAAATAAGAAGGACACAGGTATGGTTACTGATTGTGGTATTACTGATTGATGAATACAAACTTGGGTACTTTCAATCTTCAACTTTCATCAAAAAAAGTTCCACAAAGAGATAGCAAGAGGTACATAAATGAAATCTGAGAGGATCACACTTAGTCAAGTGTATATATTCTTCCATTACACAAAATGATTCAGTGCATCTGAAAATTATCATAAAAAAAATCACATACGAACTTACCACCACAGCATCTCTAGATGCTAATTTTCTGAATGGTGATGAGTCATTCAGCTTTGTGACAAAATCGATGGGAACAAATCGTCTGACATTACCGAAGGAAAGTGCTCCAAGTCTGTGAAAGAATGAAAAAAAAGTGTGTCATCAGTGATGTTCTATTGAAGGTTTTGGCCATGTCAGAAAACTTTCAACTGTGTTCTAACTGGAAAACTTGAAAATATTTGATGAAAAAAATATGACCCTATTGTCTGCACTCAAGTTATTAAATCCTCTTTCGGAACAGTTCTAGATCCTTAGTAAATACTCAATTCGGTGCCCAAGACACTTCTAAAACGATTATGTCATCAAGATTAAAACAATCATAAACTATGTTCTAAGCAGTTTTGATGGCTAAGAAACTGGTATTCACATTTTTGATGGATTTAGAAGAATAATAATAGAGGTAAAATGGAACTTGTAAGACAGAGATAAACCTGCCAGTTCATCAAGCAATTGGGTGCAAGCTATGACCAAATTGGAGAAGTATTCCGATGCAATTGAAATGAATTCACCATTTAAGACGTATATGAAACATGTAATTATGAAAATAAAGTGGTTGCCTGCTGTTTGTTGACTACTTCTTGCCCTCTACCTGTCCCCCTCCTTATTTATAAACTACATTTTTAAACAGGAACTTCCTCTATAAAAGCTAGATTATTGTAAATCTATCCAAATATAAAAAAGCCATGCTACTGATCAGACGTGCCGTGCTTGGTCCCAGAAATCCATAATTTTGCCATGTTTCAGGCGTTCATTGTCATTGAATCTTGCACATGATATTTGTAATTATATAGCCACTAAACTTGAGTCGAAAATAAAATGAAAAAATGTTCCGTTTTTTTATCGGAGAACGCATATGTTTCAAAATGTGTTCCCTGTACAACCATTTGACCCAACTTTGCATATGTCAGAAAAGTGCCCATCATGATTATTCAAATTTGCATATGGTCAAAGCGATGCTATGAGAAGTCAAAAACTCCCCCCCCCAGTGTATGCAAATGGCTGCGTCATCAGTAATCCCCCTATTGTGCACCCATGGTCCTGTAACTTCCTGTTTAAACCAACTTCAAACAGCTCAGCAATACACCCATTGTGTGATATACCGGTAGTGCCTATGCCATGGCATTTGAGAGCGAAACCATCTTTCCCATAAAATGCATCAACCTACCGATTTTGTCGATATCTCTGATTGGTTGCTAAGAGATACTTGGTGAGATTGTGATTGGTTAAGTCTTGCAGTATTTCTCCACTTGCAGATTGATAAGACGGCAGATTGGATGGACTTTGACCAGAGCATGTCACTCCAGTAGAATCAGAGTTACACCGGCAAGTTAATTCTGCAGAGTTGGCTGAACGCAAAGGGAAGACAAAGAGATTATCAAATTTTGACAATTTTTGAAACTCTAATCTAAATGGCTTTGCTTCCATGAAAATATCAAAATACAAATTGTGTTGTCAGACGAGTAAGGCCCATTAAAATTTGGGATTTGGGATCAGTTTCACCGAAAAAACACTGCAGTTGATCAAGAGGACACATTAATTGATTTAGTAATTATACAAACAAACCACAAATTGGTCAAGTTTGCTCATATGACAGTTAACGGTGTTCTAATCTCGGAAAATTTTGAGTTTTAAATGTGACAAATCAACTTCTGTAAAATTAATTATGGCACTGAGTATATTTTCTTATTCATTAGTTTTTTTTGTCAGTTGAACTGCCCTCTTATACCAGTAGTTAAATTGTGGATCGTACTTTGTGGATCTGATGATAATTGTCGGTTTGCCGTTTCTAATGGCGATGCTGATAAGTTTTCAGGAATGTACTTCAGGTGAATATCATCAAAATAATGTCTTCCGAACAGAGCAGGATCTTCTTCCCCGAGAGAGTTGCCGAAAGTAGAGTTGACTGTCATAGACTGCAGAGTTGATGTTCCTAGACCAGCTGGAAGATGAAGTGAACGAATAAGATCCTCTGAACCGACACCACCTGTTCCATATTGTGTCAGGTTTTCCGGAAACATGGCTGCCTCATTTGAATACGGCACAAACAGAGGCTTGGCCATGTACATTGACGGAACCAAAGCTAATGTTTTGCTGGCGTCATTTTTTTCATAAATGTTTGTCATTCCCACAGCCAGAGTAATGAGTAGTAGTGGTACTATTAGCTGAGCGACAATTGTCTTCATATCTCGTCTGATATAATGCAAACGTTTGACGTAGAGGCCAGTGAATATTGCACCAAGTCTGCTCACAGTTGACATTTCTCTTTCTTGGTCCCATCTGAAAAAGAAGACACATTCACACTTAGCTTGCTTCCTGTTCATCAAACGAAAAATGCAATGAGAGGTAGCCGTCATTCATATTAATGTCATGATTTTGCTATCTGAACCTGTGAAGTTGTTTTTGGACAGTTTATAAAACCAAGTGTATTGCACAGAAAGTTTATAAAACCTAGTGTATTGCACAGAAAGTTTATAAAACCTGAATTATTGAAATCAGGACTGCTGTGTGCCAAGAGGTTAGAGATACAATCTTGTTCCTTTGTTAATTGTTGAAAGTCACATTTTTAAATGACAAAAGTTTACTCAATTAATTCTTTAATAGTTTTGTTCAGGATCTTACTTGATACTCTGAGCAATGACTGAACTTGAAAAAAAAATCAAATAACACAATTTTCAGGATTCAAATCACATTCATACTGAAGTAATTCTATAAATCTACATTACCTGTCCATTTATTCGTGTTGTGATTGTTCTGTTCTGCCCTGTGCACCTCCCCATCTGAGTTTGCTGGTACTTCCAACACATGAGCATTCGTCTGCGTGGATTTGAAGCCATTTTCATGGACATGTCCATTGGCTGTGGTTTTGCCAGCCTTAGGGCTATCACTCTGTTCTGTATACGAAGATGACAGAAACAAATCCATGTTTACTTCAACTTGTTCTATTTATCTTCCAAAGTTAATGATGGCAGAAATATCTTGAGTTTTACAGAAAATTCAAGGACTTTCGAGGACTTAAGGGCCTTTTCTAGAAGTACTTGATATTGAATACACTGTTTTCAGGAGTGACTGTACAGTCATGTCATGAAGAGCTAAAAATGTTGGAAAAAATATTGTCATCACTATCGACGGTTTCTTCCTCACTTCTTCTCAGGGCAAACACATTTCCAAGGTTTAAAGGACTAGTTAAAATATTCTGCCAGGCTGAATTTAATTCTCTTTCAAAGAGCTTTATGCAAAGTGAAATGTAAATTACACTATAACAGAATAGCATTTTCTACAGAAATCACAGTGAATGTGCATCCTTTAAAAAAGACATCTTTCTTACCTTGTGTAACCCTGAGAAAAATTTGTTCCAGAGTTGCTTCGGTCATTGCGTAGGATGAGATGTCCAACTTATCTTGTCTGCTAGACATTGCTTTAAATAGGTCAATAAATGATGATTTTTGAGTGTTTTTCAATGGAATTAAGTATTGCAATTCATTTTCATTTTCTGAGGTCAACTTTGCAGACGGGAAGAACTCTTGTATGAAGTGAGTTATCCGCAATGACGATGTATGAGATAATAATGGCTGGTATCCATTTTGCATAGTCCCTAAAATGAACAGAGAAAAACACATTGGTGTAAAGTGGATCCAAGCCGGACGACACTAAGTACATATATCTATCATTGACAGCCCCTCCCCAAAGAGTCACTGAAAAATTGTGCTTTTGCACCCTTTGTGAAAGCTAAAAATGATAATATTTATATTGTTATGTAGGTCATTTACCCCACACTCATCATGACCTGAGTTCAATTAGTCTAGAACATTCCCAAGGTCACTGCCCTTGATGACCTCACAACCTTGAATTCAATTAGTCATGTTTGGAATGTTCTGGAAAGTTGATTAGTTGTGTAAGGGAGATAATTTTAGAACAGTAATTAGCATGTCAATAAAAGTTCTAGATTGTTCTTATATGCCTTTATAAAAGGGACGTGCACAGCTTCCAGTCAGACTTTTGGGATCGTGTCTCTTGTGTGTTACTAAACTCCAGCAGTAGTCATTCTCAAGACTTTTCAAGACCTTCACTGCCAACGCTGGATTTATACTGTGGACTTTGTGCAGCTTCAAGCCTGCAAGGACTGTTCATTCATCCAACTGACTGTTACAACTCTGAGACTGGAGCTTTGCCGTCCCAGCTGAGATAAGTAGTCTGTACACTTTTAAAGCTTGTACTCTATCCCTGACTTAGCAATTAGTTTTATTTTCGTAATAAATTTTGTTTAAACGTTAACTGCTGAGTTCACCCTTTTGTTCGTCTTCTCTGCACGTAACAAATTGGGGGCTCGTCCGGGATCCGAATATTTTGAGCCGTTTGACAACATTTTGTCTGCCTTTTAAAAACTACAGTATTCTGTGAACTCAGCGAAATTTAATCATGGCGGAATTTAAACCAGAGGAAATGGATGACCTTGATCAGGACACATTTGATTCCCTCAGAAAAGACGACCTCATTGCACTGGCCAATTTCCTTAAAGTAGAAGTCAAAAGATCTATGCGCAAGAGGGAAATACAGTACCGTATTGCCAAACATCTAGTTGATTTAGGCCAATTTGAGGAATCCACCCTGAAAGATTATGAGCCCGAGTCTACCTCTGAACTCAGAAAATTAGAATTAGAAATGCAGACAAATTTGGAGATCAAGAAACTAGAATTACAAATGGAAAAAGAGAGACAGGCATTAGAAAAAGAAAAAATACAAATGCAATTAGAAATGGAAGAAAGACAGAGAGAGAAAGATAGGCAGGAAAGATTAGAAATGAAACGTTTGGAGCTTGGACAGTCAGGAAAATTCTTCCCTTCAGACAAGTTTGACATCACTAAGCATTTCAGGTTAGTTCCCCCTTTCCAAGAAAAGGATGTTGATAAATATTTCCTTCATTTTGAGAAAATTGCTCAGAGTCTGAACTGGCCTAAGGAGTCCTGGTCTATGCTTTTGCAGAGTGCTTTGGTGGGTAAAGCCAGAGAAATTTACATTCAGTTGTCAGTAGAGCAGGCTTCAGATTATGATTCTGTGAAGGAATTAATTCTCAAGGGTTATGAGTTGGTGCCTGAAGCGTACCGTCAGAAATTTAGGGATTGTGAGAAGGTGAAGGATCAAACTTATGTTGAATTTGCTCGAACAAAAGAACAACTGTTTGATCGTTGGTGTTCTTCTGAAAAGGTTAGTCAGAATTATGACAAATTACGACAACTTGTTTTGATTGAGGAATTTAAAAGGTGCATCCGGAGTGACATCAAGACGTTTATCAATGAACAAAAGGCAGATACATTGGAGGTTGCTGCACGTTTGGCCGATGATTATTCATTGACACACAAATCTTCATTTCTCAGCAAACCATCCCAGTCCTTTTCCTACAGAAACAATGCAGGTAAATTTAACTCCTCCTTTTCATCCAAGAATTTCTCAAAGGACAGTAGAAAATCAAATGACAACAGTTCACAGAGTTCAAGTAACACTCCCACATCATCAGATCCCAAGTCTCAATCTCCTTCTGACAAACAGTTTGGTACACTTTCTTGTAATTATTGTAAGAAAGACGGCCATTTAATGTCAGAGTGTTTCAAATTGAAAAAAACGTGAAGGTCAAAGTGGTCAAAGTGGATCTAAGCCAACCGGCTTTATTTCTTCATCAACTCAATTAGAGTCTAATAATGTGTGCAACACATTTTCTGAGGTTAAACCCCTCTTATCCCCAATTAATGAGGTCAAGGTCAATTCTTCTCAAGATAGCATTATGGGTATTTTCGAACCATTTATTCATGATGGTTTTATATCACTTTCTAGTGATTTCTCTCCGCTACCCCTGTCAAAATTTAAGAGATACCGGGCGTCCCAGTCTCTTTTGTTGGCAGATACCCTGCCGTTTTCTGAAAAGTCATTTTCAGGTTCTAAAGTTCTTATTAAGGGGGTAGATTGTAATGACTACATTCCTGTTCCTCTCCATAATGTCTATTTGTCTTCGGACTTTGTTTCTGGACCTGTGACTTTAGGTATTAGGCCTTTTTTGCCTTTCGAAGGATTCACCTTCTTCTTGGAAACGACCTTGCTGGGGACAAGGTCATCACTAATCCACTTGTGACTGATAATCCTAGTTTAGATCAGGATCCAGAGCCAATTGAACAAGAGATACCCGATTATTTCCTTCATGTGCTATTACTCGAGCCATGTCAAAGAAAACTTCCGAGAATCAAAATACTCTCAAAAATAATGTCACAGATGTTGACTTAAATGACACCTTTCTCAGTCAGGTGTTTGACACGGATCATTCTGTTATCCCTCGTGGATTTGAAACTTCCAGTAAAACTTCTGCTGACCAAAGTCAGACATTTTCTAGATCAAATCTCATTGCAGAACAACACAAAGACCCAGATATTTTGTCTTTGTTTGACAGGGTAGATGATGAAGGTAAAACTTCAGATAGCTCTGTTTCCTATTATACAAAATCTGGTATTCTCATGCGTAAATGGAGACCTCCAGATGTTTTGGTTGATGACGATTGGGCTATAAAACATCAAATTGTGGTTCCAAAGCCCTATCGTGCTGAAATATTGCGCCTGGCCCATGAAACCCCCTGGGCTGGTCACTTAGGAGTCAGGAAAACTTATCATAAAATTCTCAGTCACTTTTATTGGCCTAATCTCAGGCAGGATGTAGCACATTTCTGTAAAACTTGTCACACATGTCAAATGGTAGGAAAGCCAAATCAGACTATTCCAAAGGCCCCTTTACAGCCAATTCCTGCATTTCAAGAACCATTTAGTAGGATACTAATAGACTGTGTTGGGCCCCTACCAAAAACAAGATCAGGAAATGAGTACATGTTGACAATTATGTGTACATCAACTCGGTTCCCCGAAGCCATACCACTGAGAATATAAAGACAAAGACTATAGTGAGAGCTTTAGTCAAATTTTTCACTTTATTCGGCCTCCCTAAATGTGTCCAGTCCGATCAAGGCTCCAACTTTATGTCTGGTATTTTTCAACAAGTAATGGATCAGCTAGGCATTAAACAGTATAGGTCATCCGCCTATCATCCAGAAAGTCAGGGTGCTCTTGAGCGATTTCATCAAACTTTGAAAACATGATTAGGACCTACTGTTTTGACACAGAGAAGCAGTGGGATGAAGGAATTCATTTTCTGCTCTTTGCTGTTAGAGAGTCAATTCAGGAGTCTCTTGGTTTTAGCCCATTTGAGCTTGTATTTGGACATACAGTCCGTGGCCCACTTAAGCTCGTTAAAGAGAAATTCCTATCAGACGATGATGATTGTCTGAATATTTTGCAATATGTGTCAGATTTTCGTACGAAACTCTCTAAAGCATGTGAATTAGCCAGAGAAAATCTTGAGTCATCTCAGCATCAATGAAAACCAAATATGATAAAAGCACCTCAAAACGGAAGTTTGAACCAGGTCAAAAAGTTCTTGTTCTACTTCCAATTCCTGGCAAACCACTCCATGCTCGTTACTTTGGGCCATACCTAATTGATAAGAAATTGAGTGATTTAAATTACATCATAATAACACCTGACAGGCGAAAACAAAAACAGCTATGTCACATAAATATGCTTAAGCCATATTTGGATAGGGATAATCCTACTTAACTCAGCCTGTCAGTGCAGTCAGTTCAAACCATTATGAAGATAGTGATACTGAAACTGACTTGAGTGAAAATACTCTAAACTCAAAGCTGGGCTCGGTCAAGCTTCAGAACTCAGAAATCCTGGAGAAGCTGGAATCTACAAAGTTGGCACACCTCCAACCAGAACAACAACAACAGGTGAAAGAACTGCTCCACGAATATAAACACCTGTTTCAAGATGTTCCAACGAGGACAAATGTCATCTATCACGATGTTGATGTTGGGGACAGTAAGCCTGTAAAACAACATCCATACAGACTGAATCCAACAAAAGCAAAATATCTCCAGGAAGAAGTCAAATACCTGCTGGACAATGACTTTATTGAACCCAGTAAAAGTAACTGGAGTTCGCCGTGTATACTTGTTCCCAAATCAGATCACAGTTATCGTATGTGCACGGACTTTAGGAAGGTCAACACTTTAACAAAGACAGACACTTTCCCAATCCCGAGGATTGATGACTGCATCGACCGAGTGGGAAAAGCCAAGTATGTGACGAAATTTGACCTACTGAAGGGATTTTGGCAAGTCCCTCTGACGGATCGTGCTCGTGAATATCCGCCTTTGTTACACCAGACGGATTGTTCCAGTACAAGGTGATGCCATTCGGAATGAAGAACTCTCCGGCAACGTTCCAACGGATGATCAACGACGTCATATCCGGGCTAGACGGGTGTGCAGCCTACGTTGACGACGTCGTCCTGTATAGTGACACCTGGGAAGAACACATCAAGCTCATGCGGAAGTTCTTTGAGAGACTGAGTAAAGCAATGTTGACTGTCAACCTTGCCAAATCTGAGTTTGGCTGGGCAAGGGTGACTTACCTCGGACATACTGTAGGACAGGGTGAGGTAAAACCTGTTGATGCCAAAATCAGTGCCATTTCAAGTTTTCCCATACCAAACTGCAAACGACAACTGATGCGCTTTCTCGGTATGGCTGGTTACTACAGAAAATTCTGTCCAAATTTCTCCACAATTACTGAGCCTTGACTAACTTACTTAAAAAGAAAGTAAAGTTTGTTTGGTCAGAGCAATGCCAACAGGCATTGATACACTTAAAGCCATACTGCAAAGTGCTCCAGTGTTGTCTGCACCAGATTTCACTTTGCCATTCAAATTAGCTGTGGATGCTAGTGATACGGCTGCTGGTGCTGTTTTATTGCAAGAGGATAGTCATGGTGTAGATCATCCTGTTTGCTATTTTTCACCAAATTTAACAAATCCCAGAGAAACTACTCTACAATTGAAAAAGAGTGTTTATCTTTGATATTAGCTTTACAGCATTTTGAAGTTTATGTTACTTCTTCAAATCAGCCAATAGTGGTTTATATTGATCACAACCCTCTTGTTTTTCTGCAGAAATTTAAAGGCAAAAATCAGAGATTGCTAAGATGGAGTTTAATGTTACAGGAGTTTAATCTTGATATTAGACATATCAAAGGCAGAGACAATTTAATTGCAGACTGTCTCTCTCGTATTTAGAGTTTATTGTTGTTCACTTTCAAGAAATTTTACTTTAGAGAAAAAAAAAATTGAGTACTTAAATCCTTTTCAAGATTACATTTGTAAAAGAAAGATTTTTCTTTGAAAAATTTTCTTTTTTTGAAGAGGGGGTGTGTTATGTAGGTCATTTACCCCACACTCATCATGACCTGAGTTCAATTAGTCTAGAAACATTCCCAAGGTCACTGCCTTGATGACCTCACAACCTTGAATTCAATTAGTCATGTTTGGAATGTTCTGGAAAGTTGATTAGTTGTGTAAGGGAGATAATTTTAGAACAGTAATTAGCATGTCAATAAAAGTTCTAGATTGTTCTTATATGCCTTTATAAAAGGGACGTGCACAGCTTCCAGTCAGACTTTTGGGATCGTGTCTCTTGTGTGTTACTAAACTCCAGCAGTAGTCATTCTCAAGACTTTTCAAGACCTTCACTGCCAACGCTGGATTTATACTGTGGACTTTGTGCAGCTTCAAGCCTGCAAGGACTGTTCATTCATCCAACTGACTGTTACAACTCTGAGACTGGAGCTTTGCCGTCCCAGCTGAGATAAGTAGTCTGTACACTTTTAAAGCTTGTACTCTATCCCTGACTTAGCAATTAGTTTTATTTTCGTAATAAATTTTGTTTAAACGTTAACTGCTGAGTTCACCCTTTTGTTCGTCTTCTCTGCACGTAACAATATAAAATATGTAGAACAAAGCTGGTGCAAACATCAATTAATGAACACCATTCAGGACTGATTTGGAATAGTTTGTGGACTTGAACTTGTGAAGTTTGTGATCAAAGTGTTAAAAAACTTTTCACTGATATTTAAAGCACATTTAAAATGGTTTTGCGTCTATTAAAACTCAGCCCTACTTTTGAATCAAGAATTACAGTATAATGATTAAAGAAGCAGGATTTTTTATCCTTTTTGCTTCTGAGCAAATTGACTAACTGTGCACAACTTGCGAAGGAGTACAAAGGAGTAAAATCAGAGTCAATGTCAACAACCACTTATGTGAGAACCAGGGATTGAAGACTGCCATTTAAAGAGGCTATTACATTAAGATGCAAAGGTTGAGAAAATTGTTGTCCAGATATTTTTTGTTAGACTCAGCAATTTTTTAAATCCTTAGTCTAGTCAATCATTCTTTTGTTTTGTAGATTGTTTTGAGTTTGTGCGTTTTTAGGAAAAGCAGTTCTTAATGCAAGACTTTAATTTTGATCAAGTTTTTCTTGAACAGATCTAAACTTATCATCAGTGTTCCTGCTAAGGCTTATTTGCACACTAATTGCGCAGTGTCTCCAATCAATCGGTAGTAGTTTTGGAAACGATAACTCAGGGCGAAATGTGCGATCTCAGGCTCAGCGTAGATTTTACTTTAATCCGTGTATCGAGTTTAGCGCCCGTTGGCGGCTCAGTTGCCACCAACGTTCATTGTACGTTGTGACGTACCT
Organism: Ptychodera flava; assembly: GCF_041260155.1. Lineage (NCBI taxonomy): Eukaryota > Metazoa > Hemichordata > Enteropneusta > Ptychoderidae > Ptychodera > Ptychodera flava. The sequence continues at coordinate 7,900,225 of NC_091947.1, forward strand.
CAATAAATTAGCATATACATGAACGGACCCAGCTGTGAGGCAATCAGGCGCATGTCAAGTTGCGCACCCTCTCGAAACCTTAGAGGGAACACTGCTAATCATGGAGAAGTATGTGATCTGTAAAGAGCTATGGGATGTATGTATACATGGTAGTGAAGGATCAACACAATTATCAATTAGAAAGCCACCTCAAGGATTGCTTTGCAAGCATATTCTGCTTCTATCAGCATGGCAAATATATTCTGTTACTATCTTCTTGATAATCATTTCTCTATCCTGCACATCTGGTTTGTTTGTTTGTTTCATCTTTTACCCACACTACCGCAGTATCCTGTGAGGTGTCTTTATTCATCATGTTCTGTCACCCTTTTTGCTAAATTTTACTGAGGCACTTGTATCCTTAGGTGGACATCAGTCAGGTATGAGAACACCCTCTATACGGTATCTCTAGGAAACAAAATGTAGTCACAAAGAAAATGCTTGAAATTTTAAAATGTGGGTGTTGACTAACATATTTACCTGAGCTGGATACATTTCTGTTTAAATCCTTGACAACAGTTAACCTATAGCCATCTCCAAGATTATTTTTCAGATATTGCGGTGATCCACAAAACTTCAGATAACCATTTGATATGATGGCTATCCTGTCGCCAAGGAGACTTGCCTCATCCATGTGATGCGTTGAAAGAAGAATTGTGCGTCCTACAGGGAATCAGGGGTGGAAAGATAATCAAGACTACTGTAGTTATAGCGCCCTCAACAACAGTAGTGTTCTTCTCTTTCTTTCTTGACTAACACTTGCGCATTTTGGATCCTAAGAACACGTGAATAACATCATTTGCTCACAGACTACAATGTTTCTGTTCTTTCTAACATCAAGCAGGGCACTTCTGGTCTTATAGATCTTTATTGTCATAAGCGTACCTACTATAAAGTGTATTGTATATGCACATTCTAAGGTGTAAGTAAAGAAACATTTTTTTCATAAACAAACAACTTGCATTTTGTTTACCTTTTTTATATTTCAGTAAGAGATCCCAAATAGCTCTTCTTGCATGTGGGTCAACACCTGCTGTTGGTTCATCCAAGATGACAGTTTTAGATCCACCTGTAAATGCTATGGCAACTGACAGTTTCCTTTTCATTCCACCAGAGAGTGTGTTGATTGTGTTGTGTCTTTTCTCAATCAATCCAATATCTGTCAGTAATCTAGAAATAATAAGAACCAAATGACATTTTAGACAGATTTAAATAATGAGTGGTAATAATAACAATGATGATAATAATAATTATTATTATTATTATACATCTACCATCGAGAACAATAGAATTTGCGTGTGCTAAAAAAGCCATACGGAACACCTGTTCCGCAACACGTACGGTTTCCAGGCGCCCCATCCCCTGTGGCTGTATCTGGGCGTTCACCGTTGAAGTTCGGTTTCAAGGGACTCATTGGACAAGTGCCAGAACATATCTCGTGTGCGCTCTGTACGTACGTGTGTAGCTGTGCACACACACTATCCAGAACTTGCAGAAGCGCGTCCGAGATAGCGTTCTACACTTGCACTATAAATCGGAAGAAAAATTGTTGACATTGCACAAAAACGGTCACTACTCTGACAATTTGATGCTCCAGTCATGAATGTAAGATGTATAGTAATAAGGTTATCACGAAAACACTGCAAAGGATGCATGAGGACATTGGTGCTGCGCATCACCCTCCGCTTCGCGTCAGGCGATACGCTGCGCCAATGTCCTCCTGCATCCTTTGCGGTATTTTCGTAATAACCTCATATAATAATTATTATTATTATGAAATAAGGCATTACATAATTACCATAATCCAAAAAACTATAGGTTTGATTTCCATGAAAATTCAAGTTTGTGTATATGGTCTGACCATTGAAAGTAACATGCTCATTAGATAATAAAGCCGTTTTCAGCAGACAGCTGGCTGAGTCTGATGTTGTTTTTGTCTGTCAAATGTTGCCACAAAGTAATTAATGTGTAAGATTACTTAATAAGATTCAAAGGGAAATTTGGAAACAAAGTACAAGACCTAATTTAGTAATTAACAAATATACCGCTTTACCTCAGTGTCAAAATCTTTATCAATCACCTCTGTAAAATTAACTTGTAATTTATTTGGACAGTAGGTACATGTGTTCATACTTGATGATGTAGGTGAAGGTCAAGGACACAGGTTTTTAAGGTAGAAAAACTTTAATTTCCTATTACGGGTCAGTGACATGGGATTATAAGGCAGAAAAACTTCAATTTTGTTTTGAAGAAAAAGCAAAGCTGCAATGATCTCCTGCTATCTGCCAAGGAGAAGGCGGCACAAAGATTGAATATGGCTTGCGCTATGAAGTGGAATATCTTACTTTTTCCTTTCTGTTTTGAAATTCGTTGTTGAAACACCTTTAAGTTGACTGTAAAACCATAGATGTTCTTCTACAGTTAACCTGCAAAAACAACCACGAATTCCATAAGGTTATTTCAGTTCTTCAATAAATCTATTGATTCACAGAGACATTTTATGTAATAAGTACTGAAAGTTCATGTACCAGATAATATCACATCCATGTTATTTTCTTAAGTGGATGATGCAAACCTCCGAAGATGAAGATTTGAGTTCATGATGAAAAATTGAAATTGTACGTTTTAAAGGGAAGTAGCTGTAACTTTTGATGATTTTTTTCACAACTTTTGTTTTTGACATCAAGTGCAAGTCCTCGTTCTACTCCCCAAAGCATGTTGAAACACTCACAGTTCAGCTTGTAAACACAGCATGTATACATGTAAAATGCACTGTTATTGTTCACATTTGAATTTGAGCCCGGACTAAAACTCACTTGTCAACGATAACAATGCAGTCTACACATGAACCGGCCCAGTTGACAAGCTGAATACTGTTTATCTAAAATGCTTTGGGGAGTAGAACAAGAAACTGTAGTTGACACTAAAAACAATTGCAAAAAAGTTCAAAGGTTACAGCTACTGTCCCTTTAATGGAGTTGATCATAAATGATAAGCATCATTACAGCAGTATATCTCCTCTTAACTTTAATTCTTACCAACTGCTGAAGTGAAAATGATTGTAAAAAGGAAAATGGTCATATTGTGGCATGCATTCTGCAGATAAACTTGTCACAGGGTCTAAACACAGTCTTTAAAATATCGACCGTGGTAATATTTCATTGTAAACTTTACACTATTTCACTTTGATATTTGAGTGATTTCTGATAGCTCTTATAGATCTGTAGGGCATATGTACCAGAACCTAACATCGTGAAATATGTGAATAGCACTGTTACGTGTACTTTTTGTCATGAACATCTTTGTGGATTTCATATTTCTGTACTACACAGCCACCCAGACAGTATTTCAAGTTTTTAGCTAAAAGGAGCAAGTTTACATCAGTTACAAGTAACTTACTTATCAAAGAGTGCATCGTGTTGTGGAGACATTCCAAGACTCTGTCTTATCAGAGACATTTGTCTTCTGATGTCTTTGCCGTAAACCAACACTGTTCCTTTGGTTGGTGGTATGAAACCTGTCAATATTGACCTGAAAAATACGACAGATAGACTTGCTCAGAGCAAAATGATTTTGTGAAAAAAGCAGAAGGCACTGAAGACGGAACAGGAGTAATTGATTGTTAATGTACTTGAGGTAAAAATTGTCTAGGCAGATGAGTTTTATAGCTGCGGTCTGCTTGGTAGCATGAAATGCACAGCATCATCATGACTGTAAAATCTGTAATTTTTCAATACGATACGATACAATACAATACCAGGCATATTAATCTGTCACCCAATAATTTGGAAGTATACCGATAACATGTTCATTGGCCATGGTAAATACACCCGTGGCCACTTTAGTGTTGATCAAGCCTGTCTGGTACAAGCAGAAATTCTGTCTGCAGAAGGGTGATAAAACGATTTTTTTTTCCTGTACCAGTGGTGATAATGATCTTACTATCAGTACCCCATGGACACGCCGATTAGCCTGAAATTAGGAGTGATTGTAAAATACACTGTATACAAATGATGTTGACCACAGCATTTGCCCTATCAGTACTCAGTATCTGCTAAAATTCATGTGTTTCAAATGTAGTCAGTGTTAGAGAACATCACACATTTTGTGTCGATTTCAATATTGCAGTGAATGAATACCAACGATACTATAGTGTGTATTGCAAATGTCGTGTTCAGACTTTGTTCAGACGCGGGAATTGAGAAAATGCCACTTTGAAAATGCTAGTGATTAATTACAGACATCGCCTGTCTTGAATGCAAACTTTTGAAATAAACATTCACTTGCACTGAGCATGTTTCTTTCCTAAAAACCGTGAATAAAACTCCAATTTCACTTGGTACGAGAGAAAAGGTAAGAGTAAAGTACAGTCGGGGTAGCGTTTTACATGTACATGTATTCTCATGTGTGTAACCATATGAACGACACTTTTCTCATCCCGGTTGAAGGGAACTTGTCCTGATACATGTTCATCTCTTCCAAACTTTTCTGGCTCCCTCCACGCTTATCTTAAAACGCTTGGTTGTTTCTTTGTAAGCTCCTCATGGTACCTCGCTAGGTGCTGGATTGCCACCACAATCTCTTATATTTTGAACAATCAAGCTTGCTACCTCCTCGTTGAAGGATTTGCCCCTATGATATTAGCGACCGTTGTTAATGATGTTCATTGTCGGAGTGCAGACTTACAGCGTGTCTACAGTGCAGTGTTGTGACCGATTTGAATTGGGCAGGCGAGACATTTCAGTAGAACGTTATCTCAATCCTAACAGTGGGGTGCCGATAGTGAACCTTACATTTATTACACCGATCACCACTTTGTTTCGTTTATACAAACAGAATTTCTGCTTGTACCAGACAGGCTTAATCAACACTAAAGTGGCCACGGGTATATAATAGTTATTGACCAGAGTGATACAAGTCAGTATTGACCTGATAGACATAACATTTATTAACTTATTGAGAACACTGCAAGTATATAGACATATTAATGACTGGTAGTGCCATTGGTTGCAGATATTGACCTGTGAGATGCAAGACATGCCGATATTGACTTGATTGATGTCAGAATAATATGATTATACATATGTATGCAATGTGACTGAACCATGTACAGCTGAATGGTGTCTGGAATACTTACATGACAGTGGTTTTCCCAGCACCATTTCTTCCAAGTAAAGCCGTTATTTGACCAGTATAAAGTTCAAGGTTGAGACCGTCCACTGCCAACACCTTCCCTTTTTTGTAGACCTGCAAAATGAAATAGAGCATGAAAGTATTTTCACATCACAGGTTTATTTTCTGTTTCCACAAATTTTACTTCACAATTAACAAACCAAGCACCAAAGAAAACCTTTGATGCTCTTTATACTTGGGTACAGCTCTGTGCATCAGCTAATATCCATGTTCTCAATTTGTTCACTTCAAAATAAATGGTATAATTAATAACCATCTGCAGTTCATCAAAGATAACTGTAACAAACTGAGCTAAAAAACAACAAACTTATGAATATTGCTTTTCTGAGAGAATAGCGATTCAATGCATCCCTGAGTCCACTATGCTGAAATCTTCAGATTGTTTCTCTTCTGAGATTGCTATTGAAGTTACTTTGGTAGAATGGTGCATTCATTTTACTTAGTATTTGGTTTCTTAAGTTTGTTTCAGTTTCACACCATACTTTACAAAATTTTACACAAAAATGGTGAGTACACTTTTCAACTATATTTTACCTTTGTGAGATCTTTGATATGCACACCCACACCATGACCAATCGGTCTACGTTCTAAGAGTAATGTACCATTTGCACCTGCTGAAAAGAGAAGCATTTGAAAAATGGTTACAAACTACAGGAAATTAAACTGCGGATAAGTAAACACCGTTGTACTGTTATTGGTAAAATTCCTCTGTACATTCAAGTCATGGTAATAAAACGCATGATAAGCAGTAAGTTGGTAGACATGATGTATCTACAAATTGTTATACATGCAAATTTTTCTGTTGTCAAAATCTAGATTTTTCCTAGACTTATCAAAAGAGGAAATTTAACATGGTATATTTCTTTCACCATAGTAAGAGTGTTTGTACACATGCAGGTTTTGGCATCAATAAATGCAGCAGCATATTTGTGTTTGCAAAATGAAGGCTAACTGACCATTGATACATGCAGATCAGAAGGTACAATAGTTTGAAACGCTAATGATAGCAGGAGTGGTGAGAAATTAAATTCAAAGAATACTGTTCGTACCATGTGATATGTATTTGTCCATCAATCTGAACTCCTTGACATTGGGGTGAAAGGGCGTTCTCTTTTTCCATTTGCTGCCTTTACGGCCAGCATGATGACCTTTGCACCAGTAAGATTTCATAAAAGGGAAGTACCATGGTTGCGGAACTCCATAAGACCCTGAAATAACACGCATTAAAGAGTATTATGAACTTTCCGACGTGTAAGGCGGCATAAAGGCTTGGTTACTTTAATGATGTACATGTACATAGTACCTGGGGCATGTAGAGGTCATTGAAATCAGAGGTCGAAGTCACTGACCACACCCTTTTCACTTGCACATCGATGGCCCAATGCAAGAGGGGCGTATCACCTGTGTTAAAGCATAGGAAATATGCCCTTCTTGGACTGGGCCATCGACATTATCTTAACCCTCAGATTCATGTCATACTGCAGGCGTTATCAGGCCATTAATTTTGCACACAAGGATATATGATATCGTATGACTTGATAATTTCATACGATTAGATAATTTTGATCAATCATCCATGATACCTTTAACAAGTATACTCTGCAAACTGATGTTTATTTCTGAAATATCAAAACTACAGTAACTGTCACATCATTGTTGGATTCTTTTGAAATTGAATCTGTGAAGTGTTTGAGGATGACACCAACAACAGGAAACAGGAAGTGAAAAAAATTCAACTTTGACAACAGAGCATTAAGGAAATTAGTCTGTTTTATTAGGACTGTTTGTGGTTATAGGTGTGTGATATCAGACAATGCTGCTTAAAATGTTGACAAATTTTGTCAGTGTTGCATGTATGTGTCACAATTAATTGTTATAGCTTGTAGTCTGAACCATAAATGTCTTTTAATATTCATAGTTACACTAGTCGTCTCCTACTAAGTGGTATTTTCATCATTTTTGCTTGTGTAATTACCAAAAGTGTCATCTAAAATTGCAGACAAATATTTGTTTTTGCATATTAATGAGAGAACAATGACATCACTTGCGAAAAGCCCTTGGGTGCTTTAAATCTTTAAATAAAATTCTTTGTTTGCCCTTCCGTGCTGGTAGGTTTACAGAGAAAATTAAGAAAACAAACAATGTTACCACTATTACAAATAAAAATATTATTTTTCTCAAAGGAACCAACTTAAAATTGAGCTTAAGTCAATACGCTTGTATTTTTTGTATGTGTTTGTTTTTTCCCCTGGCTGGCTTGTAGGTTTTTCAAAAACAAGGACGGCAAACAAAGAATTTTCTTTAAATGGCCTGTAACACTAGGGCTAAAATTCCTGCATGGGTGCCTTTGCTTCAAAAGAGTGACATAAAACAACATCAGCTACGACACATCTTATTGAAGAGCGTGACTAGCGTACATACCTGGGTTCACAGCTTCGACATACCACGTCAACAGAACAAAGATTGCACAGTCTATCAGTAAAATAAGCATGACCTGCAGCACAGTGATGTCATTGTAGAAAGCCGGCCAAGGTGAACTCAGGTTGGACCACTGCAATCCAATTGCTTGAAATTCATAGTACAGCATGTATCTGAGTCCTAGACCATAGGCAGACGGTGGCATCATACACTGTGTATAGAACACGTATGAACAAATAAAGCATTATAAAAATATTTACTACTGTCAACTCGATAGCTGTGACTAATTTAGAAATTTTCAGACTGAATTTGGATGATTTGATCATGTTCCTCTTTAATTTGAACTGCTGGGAAAAAGTTTATTTGCTCATGATACATACTGCAATAAACTATAATGTGTCCAGTGAGCAGAAACATTTCAGAAAGAGTTGAAAAATATGTTATTTTCTCAGGAACTTTCTCTATTCGCATGCATTTAAATGATAGTTTCTATTGCACCAAAAACAATTTGTTTCATATAAAGTTGTTTGGTTTCACTCAGATGCTACTTAAAATTTATGAAAACTATTTTGTGTTGACAATTTAGATTTGAATAATGGTTTGATTTTACTTCCTGTAACGTGGTACCGTAAATGAATTACTTTTTCATGTGTTTAATGATTCTTTTATGCACTACTTTATTTACTTCTGCTTTTTTCATTATCCCAAAGGACATTAGTCTTAACACTATGATTTTACACTTTGTCTTCTGTATCCAAGTGAAATATGTTCACTGGGGATATCAGATCCTTAAGAATGGCAAAATATCCATGGTGTCAGTAATAGAATTGTAAACTTCTGGCAAACTTGTAAGTTTTGTATTGAAAATTGTGTCCTTAACAGAGATATGTCCTTCAGAGGTGTCTGTAAAGGGAGTATCACTGTATTTAAATGAATCTGTGAATTCAATGTTTGCTGTTCCTCTTTCGATGCCAACGTGAGTTTGAGGAAGTACCAGTATGCATCTCAAAACTGAAAATTCTATGATTTTACTCCAATTTTTCTGAACAAAATATTAAATATTCCCTGTCGTAATCATAATAAAAATTGGAGATTACCATATAAATTTTGGCACAAAAGAAACAAATTTCCTTAAAAGTTTTCAATATTACTGCAATTCAAAATGGCTGCTATCCTTGTGCAAACTCTATACAGAAAAATTAAATTTCAATGTTCACAAAAAACAAGACAACATAAATTTCCTTTCCTCTACAAATGAGTCCACAAACGAAGCGGATTATAAAGTATTGTATAAATTGCAAATCTGAATATCTGTCCTTGAGGTGCTTTCTATTTTAAATTCATCTGAAGCACTGCAGCATTCAGCTGCTTGCAGTAAACGGATCAAAGCAACTGTTGGAATTGTAACGTGCTTGACCTAGCCAGCTTAGATACTTACAGAGAGCACTTTGACAACCGGTGTGACAACGGTGCCATACAAAATATCCAGGTTTTGAATGTAGTAGAAGGGTACATTGAAGAGTAAGTGAATCATACAAGCACAGGCGGCGCCTAGTTTGGCATTGGAGAAACATGCACTGACCAACAAGCTACAGAGAGAAAAAAGAAAGTCCAACAGAAAAAAAAAAACCAAAGTAATTTGCTTGCACATTTTTGTACATCCTTCTGCTCATTTGTATTTTTGAGATGGACATTTTCATTTGAACAATCGAAACTTTCTGACCTGTGACCTATCTCTGAACAAATTCCTGTGTGATGCACACGACAGTGAGCCGAGTTTATGGAGCAGACCATACCAACAGGCAGATGGACAGATTATATAATGTGGATGGTAGCTATACAAAATTATGATATAAATATTCATTTCATGGTCATAAAAGATATAAGATGTCAGGAAATGCATGGGGCATGGAGCTATAATTACTGGTGTCTCGTCTATCATTTCTTTGTGCTTTGCAAGCTTTTTAAAGTTGTGCTTTATATCATTTTGAAATGCACTTAAAAACAACGACTTCATTCAGAAGAAATGACAGACGGAAGAGTGTAAAGAACATACTCCGGTTGACAAGAGTGAAAATAAGCGAATATGATTGTGTGTCAGAAAGACTGTGATTAAGAGTTTCTTAGAAAGTTACAGATCCCCTAGTGAGCAGTTCTTAATTTACCCTAAAAGTCAGAATGAGAAGAAATAATAACTAGAAGTCTAAACTTACCAGAATAAAACAACTGCTACAGAAAAGCTCATGGAAAACACCCATAGTAGGGTTGGACTAACGAATGTGAATAGTTTGCCGTATTTGAGAACAAAGACCAGCAAGGTCACTGTGATGAAGACCTGGATCAGACCAGTGAGAAACCATGACAACCAGTGAATGAAACTACTCAGTCCCATAATCTTCATCATCTGTGACAGTTAATGTGAGAAGAAATTTATTTCTCAATACTGATGCATGGTAATTAGATGTATGAGGTAATTAGCTGTATATTACTGTATGTAAGTAACATAATTATGGCTGTATATGTCCTGTAGCTTATGCATTTACATGTTTTAAATAACACTTTCCGGTGAGTTGATTGTGATTTTGTGATATTTGCATTAAAAATACTGATTACCAATAAAACTGTCTCTTTTGTAACGCTATGGACTCAGTCCATACAGCCAAAGTCACACAAATTCAAGGACTTCCAAGGCCTTTCACAGCAATTTTCAGAGACCTGTTGAGGTCCAAAATACTATTTTCAAGGAGTAATTTCTATGACATATAATTTTCACATATCAATTTACATATAATTTTTATGATATCATGATCCATCACTTCATGATCCACAATATTTATGAGTAGTTTATCAAGTTTCCAGGACTCGGCTCATTTTCAAGGATTTTCTGGGAAGCTTTAAAATTCAAGGACCTTCCAGGAGCCTGTGGCTTTTACTTATAAGTGACTTGCTGGCATGATACAAAATACATCATTATTTGCTAATGCCCTCTTCGGCAACTGGGAAAGAGAACAACTGGGCAAAAAGAAAACAAAATTATTTGTGGTCATGCTCTATAATTTAGCTTTTTTCCCCTTTTGTGATCAGTTCCTGTGCTTTTCACACATGTAGCATCTTGTCACAGGCTACAGATGGTAGTTTCTTATGATCTGTGTTCAAAACTAATGATAGCACTGTACAGAATTCTACATGTATCATCACATTTGGTAAATGTCTGTGTTGCAAATTGTCACTTTCTTTGCCGTGATACAGATGGGAAATATTGGCATGGGGTATGAATCTGATCAGTTTACTAAAAATGGAATGTACGATGTTTTTTCCCCCAAAAAGAATAGCAGATTTGATTTTCACTGTACCTCTTTCAGTCTCTGCTCTTTCTCATACACTACAGCATGAGTAAATGAAATGATGTAGAAAAGCCACAAAATCGGCAGTAAAATTGTCACAGGAGGTCCACCCTTGTGTAAAAAACTGAAATGAAAAAAAAAATATAATGGATACCATGTTATCGTCCTGGGTTATCATATGATTCAAAGTCTAAATGTTCATTTACCCTGTACATGCACCTCTATGGCTGTCATGGTACCCACAGAGATATGCACAGTGAATTCAGAAAGTGTAAAATCTTCTTGTGTATCTTCCCGTCAATATTTTAAAAAGTCACGATTTTCACTAATTCAGGCCTCAAAAGATATTTTTGTCTATTTGCTCTTTACACCTTCTGGATTTTTCACACCTTTGATACATGGATGTTTGTGCAGAGTAATACAGAAATACTAAACCTCAAATATTTCAAAGACAAAACATTAGTGCCAGACAATTGGCATTTTGAAATACACACAGCACAATATTTTGTCTTCACAAAAATCTCAAGTTCTCCCCATATTTACCTTTCATGCAGATTAGAACTTCAAAATATTGTGCAACTTTTAAAATTTTGTCATTCTATATTTCCCTGGAAAGAAACTGGATTGTTGATTGCATGACCAATGCCCTAAATTACAGCTATAGACATTTTGCATGGGTGAATCTTTCCTTCTTATGCAATCACAATGACTTGTGTGTTTCCTCATCACAAAGCAACATTACAATACAACCACCCACAATGAATTCTTATTTCCCAGTTTCCCTAATCTTACCCTGAAACTATTTGGTACGAGTACAGGCTGGTACCCCTAGACACAATGCCCCTCAGACATAACACACCATACTCTTGTCAGTGATCTACTGACACCAAGTCACATTATCAGTATGATATATATTTTAATCTTTGTACCTTTTTGATATTGTTATAGACCTTTTTAGGATCTATGATACTACACACAATACATATAAATTATTTAAAACTATGTTGGTGCAGAGACTTGAAGACAATACACAAGTACTGAAGTTAAACAGGCTGGAAAGTAGGTACCAGTATCACCTGAGCAACGCAACTTAAAATATGCAGTCTACTGATTCACCTATGTGGAAATATTTAATTTCCAATTTTCTAAAAGCTAGTTGTAACAAACGAAGATAGTATTATATTATTTAATGACTATTTATTAATTTTTAATGATCAAGATAAGTGAATTCCTATCCTTCAAAGTAAATTGTTGTGTTGGCCTCCTTTATAATACCTTCCTATTATTTACATCAAAACACGGTCAAATGTCTTTCGAAAGAAGTGGTAAAAAGAGTAATCTTGTTTGGTTAGTTTCACCCTTTCACCACTATGATTTCACCCAAACCTATTAGAATCAATGGTGAGTGTGGATCTGCTCACAGGGAATTTGGGGTTGAACAGATTAATACATAAACTCCAAAGCGTAGACCAGGTGTTGCAATTGAAATACCTGCATGCATAAAGGTAGCAGTAATGTGGTAGGTGACAATTTGGCAAGGGTTCAAATTAAAGGATGTTACAGTAGCATAGGGTCTTTTCAAGAGACAATAGAATCTTCACAAATATAGAGGACAATACATTGACACTATGTCAAAAGGTATTTGCACTTATCACAATGACCAAATGACCCACATTTTCCTTTTCATAGCCTGGTAAACCAATTGAAAAATGCAAAAATAACTGGGTCATTTGAAACCTGTAGAAGCGTTGGCTAGATTTTTAGTACTCACTCGTCTTCTAAATGACACGGATTGGGAAACTCCCGAATGTATCCACCAGGCTCAACTAATAGCTTTCCAGTTTTGCTCTTGATAATGGCTCTATCGATGACATCCTGTAACCAAGGAAACAGCATATCTGTGATTGGTTCAGGGTGTTGGTGACTCTGTCTCCATACTTTATCCTGAGTTGACAGGATCCATGGAGCATAGGTTCTGTTCAATTTCAGCTTGTAGACGACGTGAGATGGCAGGCCACCATCATCATTAGTTTCAAACACCACACCTGAAAACAAGCAAACAATGCATTTAAAGGGACTTTTATCATCATTATTCATTTATTTATTTATTTATTATTTACTTATCATGGCACAGCACAGTCCCTAGTGATGATAATGCAAAAACAGACAATTCCTGCCCTTGTGTTACCGTGTTGTATTAAGACTAGTACCAGTGTGAAATGTTGAGGTGCCATTTAAAAGCATGGAGTCAGGGAATTAGCATAATGCTGCAAGAAATGCAATATCTGATGTATCTGTCAATCAATTGTCATATCTAATCCACCTATCTCGTTATCAATCTATCTACCTGCAGATTAAATTTTAATCTTCCTATGCTGACCACAATCGAGAGCCAAATCTTTCAGTCTGCTTGAAACAACAATTAGGCTCAGTTTGTTCCCTGGACATATGGTACAGTAGTTTGAATTCCCAAGGACAGTTAGAGGATGATGAACTAAAGAGGTTGTCAGTCTGAAACTGTGCAGCATCAGATTTCATGATAGAAAACTAAAACTCAAACAGTTGCACTATATCATCAATATTTCTTGCACCATATAATCCTCCTAAAACTTGACAGGTTTCAAGTATAATTGGTAAAAAATTATATGGACAGCTTTGCAAAATGGTTTCCTGATATTTGAAGGTGTCTGATCCACTGCATCATTGTATATAATACATCACTGTATTATATAAATACATCATCATATGGTGCACGTGTAAAATTATAATTTGATATTAGGCAGACATACAATACTGTGTATTTGTTTAGGGTGATATGCAGGTAAATTTTACTGAGGTTCCCTTTGGTATATCAATTTAATGATTAGGGCCGGGAACATTAGAAAGGGTGCTTGGTTTCCAAAACTATTTTTACCTATCTTCCACATCTGAAGATTAAAATTACAACACTGCTACCGGTAATTTCCATTGTAACTGTCATATCATAATGGTGCTCATGATAAAACAGAATGCCAATGGTTTACCTGTATACCGGTACATTCATAATAGAATTCAAGCTGGATCATCATACTCTACATCCCAAGTGTGCCTTTCATTTCTTTTCAAGACATATAATTTCTTTTGTGTTCACCAGCTATATTATACCAGCAGGCATTAATGTATGGAGTGCTGATGAGGCACTGATGGGAACCCTTCAAAAGTTCAGGTGATAGAAAAACAATCATCCACACCCTCATCGTTAAAATAAATCCAGCTGAGACACTCACAGACACCAAGATTTGGATTGACACATATTCGCTCAACGTAAATGAACAATGGAAGTCATTGTATGCAAATGTAGAGACATCAGAGCCATGGAAGCAATACAACCACAAGGGCACACAGACCAAATGCAGATGAGTGATGACCTGATTGACTTTGAATGACCTCATTCAATAGTACATTGAGTTTTATGGGTCTGACACTGTTGTACATTCCTGAACCACAGGTGGTGGAGGGATTGTGCCTGAACTGAATCACAGTGTGAACAATATTTCATTGTAGGTAGCCTTCATATTGTTCCCACTGATACCAGTCAGAGTATACCTACAACGACTGCAATATCAGATATTTCTACTATTCGTGGCATGATTGCATAAGGTGAATTAACAAACCACAGTGGGATACAGCTTTCCTTGTAAGTGTGTTGTAAACATGTTTTTCATGCTAAACCCTTTCAGGCCAGACTTTCCGGAACATTGAATGATACCTAATATGTATGTGGTTGGACGTTACTTGGCTAAATCATGGCAAAATTATGTGTCTTTAATTGTCTTTTAAATTAATCTATTATAATATGGCACTTTTGTTCACATTTCTCATCAACGTGCTGTGAATAATCTAATTTATGTACTAGATCACGGACCAGGCTAGTTTCTGACAAGGTTTCAAGATCTTCAACTAGAGTAATTTCTCATTGCAAATACAAGCTGTTCTGCTTTTCAACACTATAGTCATTCTTCAGTCTGTTAACCCCCACTGCCCTGTGACCAGGTCCACAACCTCCACTGATGACAATAGTTTTGGGCTAATCTATCGTGTTGAAAGGGTTAAAGTGAGTAATGTCTTTTTTTAATTAGATTTATTACCATGTGCTGCATTCTTCTTGGTGTTACTACGGTAACTTCAAACAGTAAACCCAGTAAATGCAAATCAGCAAGATGTTTTTGCAAACTACTGGCTCTGAACTATACAGCCCTGATTAAGTGTATACTTTTATTCACATACCCACTAGCTTTAAAAGTCTGAAGGACCAGTCTAAGATTTTATATTTTTGGTTGTTTTTTTTGTTTTTCAAAACAGCAGTATGAGACTTTGTTCAAATTCATAACACCAATAATTCTTGACTGCAATTTTCGCTTTTTCTTTATACAGGGTTCATACACTCAAAGTCACTTAAATTTCAAGGACTTTGCCATTTTCAGGGACTTTTTGAGGTCAAAAATACCATTTATCATATCATTTTTACAAAATATCACCTTTGTATTTGATTTTTCATATCGTTTTTACATTATCAATAATTGTCATTAAAATTCTTGACAGAAGATTTTCATGTGGTATGTCAATTCAGTTTTCATATCATACCTGCAACCACGGTAACATTATTGCTTTTGTCTGCATCATTGAAGTACCGCGCCATGGCCGTCTCATCTTCCACCGGCACAAAGAAATTTAGGTCTACATCAGCCATTACTGAATTCCACAGACAGGTGACTTTTTGAAGTGACTCTACTGTTTGTTGAAGGCTGGAAATATCTGGTAAGATGATGGGTGGCTCCGACTCTAGGCCTGGTTCTAAATTTAGCGTGTTGTTTTGACTCTGCCAAAGAAAGAGAAAATCATTTCACATGAATACTGACTCTTGAAATTAGTAACTCAACACCCCTCTACCTTCAAGCATTAAACCAGTTTTTAATGTAACTGTTTTACCATCTAAAACTTTGACTATCTGTACTTGTATATCAGCAGACAAAGAAAAAAATAGATAAATAAATAAATAAATAAATAAATAGATAAATAAATAAATATATACCTGTTGAAGAAATAGATAAAACTCTTGCATATTTCTATTTTCCAGTAAAGCAATGATCTGTGTTGATATGTTGAAGAGAGCCATCGAAGACTCCGTAAGACTTGTAACTGCTCGTACCGACTCGGCCGCCTACAAATGAAAATATGATGAAATAAAATTAGCAGTAATAAAAGCAGTCAAATCACCATTGTCTTATCTTGCTTACAATTAAAAAGTTAATTTAAAATAAAATCACCTGTGGCATTCAATGACTCTGTTGCTTTGAAAGTGAAATTTGAAAAACAGACTTATTATCTTAAAGGTTGTGTGAAGGACTTAAACTTTTGCTCAAACTTTCCTCAATGAAACCTTCAACCATTCTCTTACCAAATTGAAAATAATATTATTATTATTATTATTATCCTTTATTTCAGGTCGATGACCCATACAGGGGTCATCGTGCAGAGTTTGGTACTGGGGAAACAAATTACTTAACATTTACCAATATTTGAAAGTCAAAATGGCCATCATCCCTATGGGGAAAAATATCATTCTCACTTTTTGAAAAGGTGTGACGATGAACATTTTTCTTACTCCAAGAGCTTTACAAGGAGAACCCACAAGTTGTAGATCAGAAAAGAATTGTTGTAAAAATTTATGAGTGCAAATATCTGTCTTTGAGGTGCATTATACCTTAACCCTTTCACCCCCGGTTCCCTGTGTACAGGTCCACAATCACCATTGATAACTGTTACAATAGATTTGGGCTAAACTATGGTGGTGAAAGGGTTAAATTGCACTGACCTTTGCCATAACAGTATTGACTTCTGTCGTGTTTGGCGTGTACAATATTTCAGGGTGTCCTTTGAATAGCAGCAGTGCCACCTGCTGGAACTTAGACCGCTGCAGTTCTGTGAAACCTATTTCATTGATCCAATCCGGTTGCTCCAAAATTGTCTCATTGAGTGTGTTGTTGACACCGCAAAAGACGGACTGGAAAGTGTTCCACAAGTTTAGAAGAAGTATTGTTGGTTGTTTGGGGAGTTTGAAGTTACTATTAGTGCCGAGTGAGATGTAATCTTCGTCGGAGTAATCTAGTTTTTCCTCAGTGGTGGTGTTGAAATGTCCTCTGCATGCATCATTTTCAGAAGAAGCAAAGTCAAGTTGTTCAGAAAGACGGTTCAACCAAGGAAGCTCAGACTGGATCTGTGAGGGGAAAAAAATGAAAATAAAATAACATCCAAAAATCAATTAGGAACTTATTTACATAATCAGTCAAATAAATTACCTGTTTTGGTCATCTTTTGTGCTGTAAAGCAGATCCAAACTGAATTACACAAATGAGTAATTTCTTCACTAATGATAAAGCTTCTTTTTGTCACTTTGCATTTTCTATCAGACTGACAACTAATTCCCTGTAGACAGGTCCAAAATCACCATTGGTAATAATGGGTTTGGGCCAAACCATGGTGGTGAAAGGGTTAGGCTCTTTCTTCAAATTACTTTAAGATGCCACTATTAAAGTCTCTTTCAATCGTCAACAAACACTCTAAACTTCCTATATCATTAAATCTAGGGAAGCAGAAGTAAAACCTTTCTAAGACCTTACACATGCTGTATTGCATGTTATCTAGACTGACCAGAGTTAATCTTTACAACTTTTGTGTTGTAGAACATTCTACATACACGATAAGAATGGTTGAATAGTTTAGAGGAAGTGTTACTAAACAATTTCAATTGTTGTCGCGTTGATGAACCCTGGTCTTACATAAAAAAACCCCATAAATAATAGCATGTAGAATATACCCACCTTGTTGTATGATTGGATCAGTTTGAGCATAGGGTCAATTGCCGTCGGAGCAGACAGCGGCATGTCTATGGAAGGACCGTCCATGTCCATAAAAGATTCTGCAACAAAGAAGAAAAAGGTTTCAAATCCTATTTGCTTTAAATAACTTGTGTTTGTGTGCAACAGTATGACGGCTGAAGATATTTTGTGGCTCAGGTCATGTGGTTGACGACAACACCGTAAAAAGCTGTCTTGTAGGATAAAGTTTTCAGAATTTTAAAGGCACCAAGGGTACAGATTAAAAAAAAAATAAGTCTCCATATTGTGTCATTTACATACAGAAGCTGGCAACTCTATTCCATCCATACGCAACATGACATCTTCATAATTTTACTCAGGGTATATAATTCTTTTAATTTTACTCAGGGTTCACAGGTATATAAATAATGTTATTTATTATAAATTGAGTTGACATCGATAATAGTTGTCATAGTAAATTTCTCAAGTTTGTGAATCTGTGATAATTTTCCTTCACAATGTACAAAATGTGGAGTTTTCATCGCCTCATCCTAGTGATTCTTAACATCCATACCTTCAAAAGACATTCCAGTTCCTGTTGCTGGAATATCTGCAGAAAAAAAATAACACATCAATGTCAATGTCGTTGCAAATCACTACCTATTGGGCTGCATTTTGCAACTCTCACAGCAGCTGAACAGTGTACAAAATAATTTGCATATCACTTTGGTACACTGTGTTGTCACAGTGTACTGATTTACAAATTGTAAACAAGTACACTGTGACATCACAATGTACTGATTTACATTGTAAACAAGTACACTGTGATGTCACAGTGTACTTATTTACATTGTAAACAATTACACTGCGTGATGTCACAATGTACTTATTTACAATTTGTAAATAAGTATAAGCAAAATATTTCTTCCTGTATCAGTGTGTACTCTTGATTCTCAACAAATAGACAATTCCGCAGTAAAGAGCAGAAAGTATGGATCTAAAAAATAATTAGAGTAATCTACTGTTTATATTAGAGGAGTTATGGAAAGGATAAGTTGTTTTTCCCCAAGTGTCCCTGGGTAAAGGTGATAGCTGTTACAGCTACTGCTAAAAAAAAATTTGGTTTCAAGTAACACTGCTCAAAATCAGCACCAGATAGGGTGAAATTGCCTTCTTTGTATCGAGAGTTCCATCAAATGAGGACAATTATTCATCCTTGGCATGCATTACTGGCATTTTCAACAAGTGTTCATTTTCAAACATGAAAATAGTTAAAAGGTCATGGTTATTATTCATTCCATACGGTATTTACTTTTAGTATTGACCCTCACTGACATTTTTGTTCTGCTTTCATTCAACCATTCAAAAGTGATTGTTATAAAAATTCAAGGACAAGCAACCATGATAATGGCTGTTTTCATCTCTTTCAGACAATGGACAAAGCAAGTTTTTATTTTATTTTATAAGCATCTGTCTCCAGGCAATGCCCTTCACTTTTCAGTACATCTTCAATGATAGCACACCTATGATCCTTTGATTGATTTCATCAAAAAAACAAAACCATTTATGGGCACTGTGGGAGATGAAATGCATGTACATCAATATGTTCACAGGTATTGTACCTGGCAATGTGTTGAAAACCAAGTTTGTAGAATGGCCCGATGACAATGAAAAATGATGGATATAGAGACAATTGTGAGTTCACCCTGGCCTTTCATCATTTATTCTTTAGTACAATTCCAGTTTCAGCTAAACACTTACGGAACAACATCTGGAAGTAATGGAAGAGCATGACTGCTGCATTGACAAGTTTATAGTCTTGTGTGGTACACTTCATTGTCTACATCCATCACACACTGACCTTTGACCCAAACATTACCATCATCAATTTTGGAATTACAGCACGACCTTGAACTCGGTTGAACCAATAATTTTTTTTAGTGTCTATGATTGAACCAAACTGTCAAACACAAAGGAATACAAGCTGCCGCACATACCATTTGTGATTTGTCAAATGCTCAGCTGATATTGACAATTTTGAAGGGCCATTCTCTTTTCAGAAATTGTACTGAATAGTAAATATTGAATACAAAAACAAATACTTTTTCAAATTACTCAAACCATTTTGAATGGTAAATATTAAACACTTACAAATAAAAGGTAAAATTACCTTTATTGTAAGTAATTTTTTTATCAACCAGAAACATACAAGTGCTCTAACATACTGTCAATCTGCTCATTCAGAACAGAAAGGTTTTATTTGATATTCAAAATTTACACCTATCGACATTATGTGAGGTCCGGCTTGATTTTGAGAGTTATTTATGACTCCACAACTTTTTTCCCATAAAAGTTGTTCAATTAGATGGTGCCCTGCTGTGGGTACAAGTCAAGCATAATGAGGCAAGCTTGCCTGGAAACACCTGCAGGGTACGTCCATGCAATCCACGATGCAAGAATGCTGAACCAAGTAAACAAACGCAAAGCCACTCACTGCTCTGTTAATACCACAGCCCATTATTTTACTGCCCTGCTAAGCTACCAAGTTAGTTGTCAAATTATTTGTTTGCAAGCAGTATCCGTAGAAACAAGAGAAACTCTGGCCAAGCAAGTTATTCATGAAATCTCCTAACTTTTTGAAAAGTGAGCTCAATTATCTGAAAATAAACCCAAAGCATTGCAACAGCACCTGATTGAGTGATATGTATTAAGTTTGTAAAATATTCAACCAATAAAGACACAGCCCCTTGTCAGAAAAGAATTTCAGACCCTCCCATGGTTTTTACGACACTGTTGCTGTTTCTTTTGTTCTTTTACTTTGTAACTAGAATGTACCCTTTCCTCTCCACTAATTTGCATATGAAAGCAACCAGCTGACCACATGACGGCACTTAAAAAGTACATTATGCTGGGTATATGTAATTTCATTCCATTGCCGTAGAGGCAACATCCAATAGCCACCTGTTTAAAAATTAAAACTGCTACCAAACATAATACCTTAATGTGTAACTATGGCCGAACATGTGTGCATGATTAGCACAAAAACTGTTATCTTTTGATAATGAACTTCCTGACACAGGGAAAACTATAAGCTGCAACTTTGTATAAGATTTCATTATTTCAAATCCAGAATGCAAACACATTTCCTTCATCTTCTTACTAAAGAAAGTATGTTGAATTATTATTGGCTGGGCAAACATGTTCCACCAGTACAATTAATATACCAAAGTGAATTCTCACCTAGACTAAAATTGTATTCGAGACACACACTCGACATTTCGCATATGGAGGCTGTGACTTATCATTGAGTTGAACACTGGGCATTTCCACATGATTGGGGGGAGCAAAATATGGCACACTGCATTGTACAAACAGAGCACAAATACTGGAACTCACATGACAAGTTAAAACTAATGGAAGACAAAGCTAAGGGAATCCCCCCCTTCATCTAGAAAACTTTGTTTAAACATGTTTGTGTGGGACAACAGCTTAGTGCTGATAGACATGGAATATCCTTTAACCATATGTTCCATTCCACATCACTATATACACACAGAAAAGATATTAACAAATACCGTAACAAAGGACAACAAGTCCACCATGTAAATATCTGATAATTTATAGGCTCAAATGCAGACAAATTACATAATTAGTGACCGGCACTTTAGATAATTTGAGGTTAACCTGCACATAGAGTGTTTAGACACAGTCCCTTCATATGGGACTGTGGTTTAGATGATCATAATTGGCTATATTGAATTCAATAGGTAAAACACTGAATTGGAATGGATTACAGGACAAACAAAACCATATGTATAAAAGTACACAGAACTGGGCTTGCATCCCCATTTATTTGTTTGTACCGCTATAAACACGGCTTCTTCAGAGTCCATTTTTCAGACTGAACACCGGTATAGTCTAATTACAACAGCTTATTCCAGATTAGGCTTATTGGCAGTGATCCGGTCATTTTGTCAATGGTGGTCATGTCATTCAGAGCAAACAAATCAACCTTATTTCTTTGCCAGTCACAATCCTGTTAAACAGCACTGTTGTAGGAGAATGGCTAGGCATTATTCAGTGACGGTCAATGGGCGGGTGACCCCAAAAACGGAGTGGTCAAGTGACATGAATAACAACAGTGATGAAGGATAAGGTTATCAGAGGGGATGAATGCTTTTGGATAGGGAGGGAGAAAATATGAACAAATTACATGTAATCCTATGAATGAGGTGTGGCGACAAAAGACATAAACACAACTGAGTGAATTTTTAAGAATTGAGAAAATTCAGAATACAATGAGGATGTCAGAATTAACTTGCGTATATCCAGAATGCTGGAGTTGAAATTCAAAGCACATACCTTGATAATTTTAAACTAGTCAGAATAACAAAGAGAATTTTGACAGAAAAAAGAATGAGCAAGGTGAGAATAACCGGTGTATGAGAAAGTGTATAGATGGAAAAAAAGAGATTATGTGGTGGATTAGATATTGTGAGTAAAAGACATGATTATTATGGGGTTCACATCTAGGCCCAGGGCCGGCCAGAACTAATCCGGCAGAATGTGAGAAGATAAGCTAATCTTTTGTCCGCGTTCACATTACGTTCAACGCTGTCCTAGCCTAGATCATTTGGTAGCGTCTAGCCGACCTTTGACCTTATACAGGTCACAATGGCTGTCTTCGACAACAGGACCATGTTCGTCCTGTTCTGGTTGTTTTTACGATTTTTGCGATTGAGACGGGACAATTTGACCCATCGATCGCTTTTAAACGAGGTATCTGGTATACAAGAGTTAACTGGTGAACCTCGAAGGCGAAATCGACGGAGTGGTCGTCAGCAGCGTGAGGAAATTCGGCGGTCAAGAAGGCGCTTTGTGTTTCTGACAGATTTTCACCATATCTTCGTTCCAAATGCCTAAAAGACACTTGATTTCTTCCGTAGCCCAGTTGACTCCTCGACTCGCCATGTCTAAAATGATACTGAATCTTCGAATAGGTCAAAGACTACACTGCATGTCAACTACAGAGGGCGTCAACTGGGACCTGAGTCGGACAAAACGCGTTCACATACGCTGTTTACTGCTCGGCCAGAGACCTGGGTCGGCCACAAACCACCCCTCTCGACTAGGACAGAAATTGTCCGGACAGTGGCCGGCCAGAACCGTTCACACCTGTTTTTTTGGTCGGCCACGAACCTGGCTAGGACAAGGGCCTAGTCTTTTTTGGCTAATGTGAACGGCCCTTATTTCAAGGAGCCAAGGATTATCTATTTAGCTGAGATTAACATTTGGTGAAATGAGCTGAGATTTACAAGGCAATAGGGTAATCTGACGTGAAGGCAATAGGGTACGGTAATCTGATGTGCAAGTTGTTCATTCTTAGAACAGTTTAATTAATATGATCAAAATTTTAGTTTTTTTATGTGCAAAGTTTCAGGTCACTGTAATCAGATAAACAGATACCTTCAAAATATGAAAACATGTCATCACTGGCATCTTCCTCTTCCATCATGGCACTGACCATTGAGAGCTGAGACTGCACATTCTGTAGGTCCATATACTCCTCATTACTGGATAAAGTTACGCTGATAAAATTCAAAAATTCTGAAACTCTGGGTGGAGAATAAAAAAAGGACGTAAAATAACAGTAAAGCGTGAGTGAACAATTTGAAAATCAAAAAGATTCGTTCTTAACTTCAGTTTTGCAAGTTCTCTTGACCTGGATGTTTTTTATTACCAGTAAAACAAAATAAAAATAGGTCGCTGAGCTCTTCATATTCAGTGCACACACACACACACACACAAGAGAGGCATATCACTTACCACCACAGCCCTGGCTTACGTTACATTACATGTACCAGGTTGTATCCAATAACTACCGAAATACCTCTACTAAATCATGCGTGAACAAAACATGAAACACTGACTCAGTTTTATCTAAAATTAGTTACCTATGAGTAATTACTATAACTGAAAAAAAAACAAAATTGAGCAAGATGCTAGGATTAAAATAATCATCATACTCTAAGACTTTCAAAATTTTAAAATAATCAAGCTGTTATTAGTGGTCAAAAATTAAATAGAAATCCGGCTGGAATGTTTCAAAAAATCGTGAAAACTGAACCCCCTTTTCAGTATAATTGCAATATCAACATGATAACAATAATGTTTTGAGAAATTTGGCTACACTGAGATGTTGAGTGAACTAAACTTTTTCATTTTCAATCAGTATGAGCCTCTGTTATTTGCAAATATTAGTGAAAAAACATGCTTCTGTATTATGGCCAAATAGTTTAATTTTTCCGCACTGTTCCTGAAAGATATTAATCTTTTTTTGATTAAAATGTTCAAAGTAAATATATATATGCAGATGAAATGATTGTACTATGATTGCCTTTGGGCATAACATGTTGACATGCAGGTTTTACACACAATTTTAATCCTAAAGAAACCATATCTGCAGCTGTTTATCAGAAATATCTTATATTTTTTTCAGAGTGGTCCAGATTGTGATTGTGAAAGTTGTTAAAAACACCTCATGCTGTGAACCACCACATGGTGTGGCGTGTGAACTACCACATGCTGTGAACCACACTTCAACCAACAAACAGACGGAAGTGAGGATGATACTCATAGTGCTCCCATATACTGCATATATGATCAGAATCGGCATTTGTTGAACATTTTACATTTGTTAAGCATTCTTTGGCAAAACATCACACTTTCATCATCACTTTATCTGAATAGGGTCATCTGCAACCTATGCTTCATCTTCAAAGTAGATATTCAGGTTGTACAAGTGCCAGTGTCAAGATCTTGCAGTGGAGGAACATATAATTTACAAACAGACATACACTGACCCTATCTTGATAACTCCTAATGCTACATGTGTGTATATAAGGAACACTGACAATTTTTATGTGGAATATTGGATGTACAGTGCACCACACAGAAAGCAAAAAGAGTTGAACTTGAAATGAGAGAAATAGCACTGCAAACAAAAAAATTGAATTTACTATTTGAGAGAAAATAAGCTTGAATGCTTTTAACCATCACAATAGGTCAATGTTATCTGTTGCTGGATCATATTTTTAAGGTTCAAAAAATTGGTGCAAATTGTGCAAGATCACACATTTGCAGTAAAAAGAAATGATATTTATTGGCAATGATCTACTGACAAATGGGATAAAATTTGATAAAGTCCATATACACATACATTTATAAAAAATGTTTTGTGCCCATTTTAGAATAAAAAATTTGGCACAAGCTTAACTTCTTATTCATAAGATCTAGCATTGATAAAATCTTCCTAGTTCTGCATGCTTTCAAAGTTATCATTGACGCAGACACAAAAGTCAATTTGAGTTTTGCACTGGAGGCCAAAACCACAAGAACTTTGTGGTTGTTCTTCCGTATATTTACACCCCACTTGACACAAACAATCAATTTAGTTGAATGACGTGTAATATTTTTCCTAGTTGAGTAACCGGAATGACAGCAACAGGTAGCACGTGTTTATTGTCACGTCTGCAGTGCATGATTTTTGCATACAGAGTCATTTCACAGGGGTGCACCAAAGAAATGCAGAATTTTTGAAATCACTGAGCCAAATGAAAACACCAGCGACTAAACTTTTCCTACAGTATGGACAGAAAATACGATATATAATCAGGTCAATACAATTCAGCGGCTTTCTGAATTCAATGAGGTGTCATTTTGAAATGATTTATTTATATAAAACACCATCAGTGTTTTCATTTTCTAATATACATTGTATAATTCTTGATAAATGGATTGCATACCTTGCGTAGGGATAATCCGGAAAACCCTGGGAATCACTGCTGACTTCCGGACAGAAGTATTGCAATACTGGAATGAAGCCAGCCGAGGGAAGTGGTACTGCTTGGTTATACTCTAGAATTTGGAAAAAATAAACATCAAAACACACTCAAAGTTCTGCAAAACTAATCAACTAAATAATCATTATTTATAAGAGTGACATTCTACAACTTTAGAAGAGTATAGTGAAATATTTTCTTTTCTGACAGCACGGTTCACAGTACAGTAGCTCCCCTCATTTCAAACTTCCCCACACACTATCAAAGGAAAATATGCTTTTACAGTATTTAACCTTTTGAGCACTGTAACTTTCCCAAAAGACATCAGAGCAGCATTTTACCAATTTTTATGAAGTTTTTTGTAATTTTCTGTGATTTTGGGCTAAATGGACATAAATTTTCATGGGCTACACTTTTTGACCAAAATTTTGGGACAAGTCAGAAAAAAAAATTGTCTAGATCTGAAAGCCTTACTGGCGTTATATTAAAAGGCCACAAAAATCGACTTTGGCACTCAAAGGGTTAACTACACCAAACAAAATAAAGGAACTATAAAGGATTTAAAGTCTAATCCGGATCATAAAAACTTCACTGGTAATTATTAAAAGCAAACATGCTTATATAAAAAGCCAAACTTCAGATAACAAAATTAGGGAACTGTTTATGTTCTAAATGCTTATGTTGATCAGAAAAATCTTCCCTAGAAATTAAATTCTCATGAAAATCCTATAAAATATGATTGGAGACTAGTTTCATATATCGCTATCCATACTCCCTGCATAGGACTGGGAATTTGCCTGGATGTGAAACTGTACACTGTGGTTTAGGATTGTACAAAAGTCATGACAATTTTCACATAAACTCAATATACAGACATCCACAACAGAAAATCTTTACTACTGTGATTGCAAGCCACAGTGATTATGATGATGAGTCAATGGTTATCAGATTTTTTCTCAAAACGGAGAATTTGGTTTCATTGTTTCTTGTATCACCCTGAAGGCTCTGTTAACAAGCATCCCTAGCTTTTAATAATATTTTTCCCAATTGTCCAAAATTTAACGAAATACTGTCAGACATTTCGTAAAAAACATTAACCAGCATATTGCTACAAACAGATGGCAACCTACAGCAGTCAGCTATTATTGTGGGATGTATATATATTTGGCTTTAATAGGTTTCAAACCCTTTTATGATCAATGGACATTATTGGTGCACTTATGTGAAAGGTTCAGACTAAAACGGAATATTTAGAACATTTGTATATCAACAGTGATCTAAAAACTGATTCTGACTCAATAGCTTCGACAAATTTGAAACAATTTTTTTTTGTTTATGGAGACAAATATTAAGTAGTGATGGAAACACAACACTCTTTTTATACACATGTACTGAGACTAAAGACAACCCACCTCCGAGTTTCTGGCAAAAAATATTTTTAGACCATAGTACGGTACTCAGTTTTATAATCTACATATCCCAGTGTAATGATGGAGAAGTGGTATACTATGAATTTTTCTTCTAATTTGAATCCATAATCTGGTGTGCATGGCTTGGATAGGTTGAGGGATGGTCTCAACCTAAAGAAACCCTTGGCGAGCAAAGTTCATTTGAATAGCAACCACACATCACAGAGTAGCTGGGTCTCGAGAGACCTCTATCAACTGCAGACATACTGTTCTGATATAAGGATTTCAGACTTTCATCAGATTTTTTATGTTTAATGAATTTTACTTTTTTATGTTTAGTCTCATATGTTGATCAAAGATGGCTTGGTAATATAAAGATAGAAATACAGTCTTCTGGCTGAAAAAATTACCCTGACTAGTTTTTTTTTTTACTTTTCCTTGACCTTGAATAACCACAACTTCAAAAGTGCAAATATGAAAGGACAATAATAAGTAAAAATTATTGAAAGTATTTTGGTAAAGTTTTGTTAAACATTGGTTGAGATAAAATATGCAGATTAAGTTTTGCAAAGTACATGACAGAGTCACTGACTCATTGACCCAGATTTGGAAAATTCTAGACATGTAGTCAGTGGGTGTGACATGACACTCAACACACACACACCCTTTCAGCTAGACTATGGAGTAAGCCAACTTGCCAATTTATCATGCCCCCTGTTTGATGGTCATCTTACAACCTGTTGACACTTTCCCTGACGGCTATATGACTATGAAATGCAACAAGGTGACCTTTCAATAACCTCGTAGCCAGGTCATCAGAACAGGCATGTAAAATCTAAGGAGCATTTCTTCATGCATCACCAAGTCAGAAAGTTGATGCAACATTTCAAACTATTTGTCAACAGATGGTCATTCAGATCTGCTGTGGCTGGCTTAACCCACGTGTCATAAATTACAAGCTGAGACAGAAATCTTTCAATAAGAACCTGTCTCATGTCTGGACAGATTGAAAAATGAGATGATTATTGAATCAAAGAAAAAAATGGAATTTCCATAGTAACATTTCAAACACAGAGCAAATATTGACCACAAGAAGTTATCTGCCAAAATATAAACTTGTAAAGCCAGACAAAAAAAATGTGTGGGTTCAGGTAACCTAACCTACCCTCTTTAAAATCCTCCTGACCCAACAGCTTTCTTTTTTGCTTCTTTTAAAATTGTGCATGATTTTGCCAAATTTTGCTTTTTTTTTGATGGTAGCACGTAAGTAAGTTTCTGACATACTTACCCTACTACGTAACCTTAAGGCATGTTAACGGAAACCTGTACAGTTTTTTTACCTAAATGGTGTAAGTACACATCACCTATTTTGAAAGATACCATAATTTCTGACAGCTGGATTGACCAATATTTTAAATATTTGCTCAAGTTTTATCTTTACAATACGTGTTTTTAAAGCTTTGAGGTTTGAGATAAATTATAAAGTCAACAAGTATTTGACATATGTGGTTACCATGGAGAACTGAAATGGTGTGCGACATTCATGTCCCGGTCACTGATACATGACAATGCACCTTGTAAACCAAAGCAATCAGGGACCAGCACTGTGTAGATGACATAATTCAAACCAAAAGCATAATATCACCCCTAATATTAATCTTATAGGCTATTTGTACCACAGTGCATTTTAATAGTGCTGTAGACAGTAGTAGTATCTGTACTATTTGTGCAACCAGACAAAAGGTTTGGCTGAGTTTGTCATGGAACACAAGACAATTTGTGAATGACAAATGTCAGGGTTTTTGACTGACATCTTTAAAAATTACATTGATGTAAGTTGAAAGGCCCTGCAGCCTTAGCACTGCCTTGACAACAGTTATTGCCATTGACAACTGAGAGGGTTAATAAAAGAGAAGCAGCCAATGTGAGCAACAAAAGGGAGATCATTCTAAAAAGATCTGTTCAAAGGTCAAGAAGTAAGGAATGAGTTGAAAAGTGGACTGCAGAATCCAACTGAAAGTTTCTCTCAGTGATAAAACTATTTCCAAATTTAGTCAACATTAACTTTTTAACTTGAAAGTTCACACAGTCTTTTATGTTGCTAACCTTGATAAGGCTAAGAACATGTGAGTTCATGGTAACCTTTCTCACACAATTTTAAACCCCAACCTAAAGCTTTTTCACATTTTCTAAAACATTACATCTAATTACGATTCTTTTCACTAGTTTCTTGGGGGGAAACAGTGAGTAACAAAATAAAGAAGAAAAAAGTTCCCTTCTGACAACCCTGTCATTTAGAGGCATGTCACAGGAAACATGTGTTTTATTTTGCCCTTTAATTAACAGAAACATGATGAAATACCGCAGTGGTACACCTGGACTGGTCTTAAAATGACATGTTTTGTATGCCTTGGTCTCTATGCTGTACTGGTACCATATGATTGAGCACATGTCTATTTTGATCACTTTCCATATGGCGTGACCCCAGTGTCGCTTCAGCACGTCTGACCGGGGTTATAAACCCTTCATATGAACTTTGCTGGGCTGCGGTTTATTTATAGTCAGTCTGTCTGTCTCGTTTCTGTACTATTGAAAACTAACCTGTTGGTACGGGGTTGCTGGGCTGACCACTGCGTATGAAGACTAGCACCAGAAACAACGCTAGTGGACTGAATATTTCAATGATTGTGGAAATCTGCCGTGAAAAAAGAAGAATAGATATTGTTATATAGCATTCGTGCAATACAAATTTGATAGCACTGATGTTGCATTGGCATTCTTAGAGCCGAGGCAACCATTTGTATTACACTAATAGTGATTACGTATTAACCTATTGAAGTTTTTATGGAAACCCAATATTGCCACACTTACAAGCTACAAATAAATTTTCATAACCTGACATTCATGGGTTCATTTAAGTTTACAACTGTGGCGTGTGATCTATAAATAACTCATGCAAGACTAGTCAACTTGGTGGTGGCGTGGGAGCGTGTCCTCTTGGTCCGAGCAGTCGACCTTTTTGTGTCTTTCTGAAGGATTTAAGTCAACAGTGGTATTTCCATACAGGAAGTCGCTCGTACCTTCTTTGATAAAAGCGAGATAAGAATGAATGGGCCATCATTAGTTCTGGACTTTTCATATCTTTCACTTCTGCCTGCAACCATCACATGTGACAATCACTGTCATTGCAAAGGCCAATTAAAATGCAGAGATAACTTTAATTTTAATCACAGCCAGTAAGTTGACAAATATGATTTAAAAGCTCCGAGTTACAGCATATCAAAATTTAAGCTAACTTATAAATGTATCGCCCCTTCCTTTACATGTATAAAAATCTGAGAGGAAATTACGATTACTACTAGGTGTTGTTATTGGTCTGGATGCAGCTCACAAAACTTTTCTGGCAAAAGTGGTGTTTTTCAACAATTAGATTTACCTGGGACTAGTATACCTGTCCCAGGATTAACACATACTGCACATAGACCTGACCTCCACTTGTTTTTGTGCTTAATTATTCTTTTGTCTGCGTTTTCGGGGACTATCACGACAGGGTAACATGTTGACCATAAAATGAAAGTGAGATAATTACACAACAAGCTGGTTGTTTAACATTACAAATCGATATCTCGGAGTTACACTGACAATGAACGCGGTCTTGGCAGAAAATTGCTGCCTCCTTTTGATAGGATGAAACATCTTTCTCTGCAGAATATTACACAGCCTGGCAGCCCGTGTCCACGTGCCGGTTTGGTCGAATCGATCCCGTTTATACTCAAGGGACTGTGCTATATTAAAGATACATGTATACTATTTCATAATTTACATTCATTGTTGTCATTTTCTTTCCATTGTCAAGGTGGCGAACATGAAATTTTCACATCGTTAGCAATACTGTTCCAAAAGCATCTTACCGTGAGCTGCAACTCGCGTATAAAGTTGCAAGCAATCAACAAACGGAACATCGTGTGCAACAAGTGTCTGAACTCGCACTAGGCTGGCGTTTCGATTCTTTCATAATTTCAGCACCTGGCCGCTGACATTAAACATAAATATTTAATTGTAAATTGACCATAATTTTCATACGGGGGGGGGGGCAAGATATATGCACACCTGAAACTGTACCGAATACAGAGGTAGGAGGGACCCTGTCTCCGTGTGAACAGTAATTAATTAAACGTAATTTCAAAAAATTTGACCTGAACAAACAGAGAAAACTCTAACATTCGTGAGGAAAATCGATGTGTGTACAGAGTGTGCTTACCGGACTTCGCTTCTTTTGAATGAAGTTTTTCCACAGGAGGAGTTTCAGTTGACCCAGTGAATTAACAACTTTTGTCTCTCCACCTTTCAGTTCCATGTTGAATCCCATACTTCAGTCACAGCACGTCCTCTCGGAACGGATAAGCTAAAAGTAGTGTAAGTACTGCACGCCGGTGTGAATAACATAACATGAATGCAATTATTCACGTCAGCGGCAAAGGTGTTCTTGTAAATGCTTCTCGACACCCTCGGTGGTATCCACGTCTTCCTCACTGCATGCCCACACACGAAACGTACCAACGCTGCATGGTGAATGAAGGCAAAAATTCTTATCAAAATAGTTGTTGTGGTGGCCTCGAGCCTGCACGCAATGAAGAATACATGCTCCGAAGCCGGTGACCCAAGGTTTACGATGTTCACAAATGTTGTGCACCAATCAAACAGTGAAAGAGACCCAGTACCTGCGTCAAACTAATTTGCATAAAAATTGAGCGTTGTTGGGGATGACACAATAGAATCGCCAGACGAACTGATGAGCAAACGGGGCTCACCGCCATTCCCTTGATAGATACATTGTGGTTTTCACAATATACGTATTTATTTATTTTACTCATCTGCGAGATGTCAACGTACCTTGTAAAAAAGTCACGAGTCAGTGCGCTCATAATGTCACCGAAAGCAAAAGTGCTCAACGACAGTCCCTCTATCCATAGATATCCATGGATAGAGGGACTGTGGCTCAACGAAATCAACTTGTCTCAAGGGAGGACTCAAAAGTTAGCTTGGATTAGTCTCACTGTTACAAATAACATCGAGAGTTACCAGGCAGGCTTTGGGAAATATCGTGTAATTATCCCTTGTTATGCCAAGTACAATCACTCGCGGGCCCTCAAGTGGACGTCCGTTCTACACGTGGCCCGCGCCTGACATCCCACGCTTCGCGCTTTTTGCTGGGAGCTATCTATGACAAAACAACCACAAGAGGGCAGCTATGTTGCACCATGCACCACAGAACATGTAAAGTTACGAGAGGTCCACTACGATCACAAAGGAAAATCCTCTAATTCGACGCATATAGCGCTCAGTATTATAAAGGACCAAGGCATGCGATAAGCGTGGCCTTATTCCAGATTGCAATCCAGTCTTTATGCGCTTGTGAAAGCTGTATAGTTAAGTTGACGGGATTATTTCACGATGTACGCCTAATCGGCTTAGTCACAGTGACGCAAAGCTGACGCCGCACAGTTTGTGATTCGGGTCAAGGTCGAGCTGACTTTAAAATCGTGATATGAAAAAAAAGTCGCAGACCTACTATTTGTAATGCTTGTAGACTAGTTCTATAACCGATGTTGTATTCTACCTTAACTTACTTCGGGTCCCACGCCTAGACTATGCTCTCATTCTTTGCTGACAAAATAAGCACTGCGTACATTCCATATCCAAACTACAGACAGTAGAGAAAACTGGTACCCTGGTGATATTTCCCATCGTCTGTCTCGTCTTCTGTCCATAAAAGAAGCTGAAAGGGCGCATGTCATATCGGTGATTGACAGCACAGCAGCAGCCACAATAAGTATAAGAGTGACATCCGAATGTCCAATTTCTGCCCGATCGTCATTTGCAATTTTGTGCTACCACCTCTAGCCCCTCTCCCATTTATTATTTCAATTGTATCGTTGTGCACCATCTGTTCCGGATGAGAAATTTGGAGATCGTGGGATCACAACAACTAAAATTCTTTCGGAAAGTTTTCCTCCGTTTTAGTGCATCATTAGATGTTTAATATAGAAAACAAGAGTGCAATTAAAAATTCCCTCTTTCGTTGTTTCCTGCAAATATTTCCTTGTCGTTTTCTTTCAAAGTTTGCTCCATCATTAATTGTGAACACTGAGCAAATATTACTGTGTAATGTACTGCTATGCATATATACACACATTGATGGTACTAATTGTGGATACCTGGCCACGGTCTGGAGTGTTTGATCGTTGTAGCAATGAACACCGGAGTGCCCCCAGTGGTAGGGTAGATAGTCCATGTAGCCGACACGAATATAGGGGTACATGAAAATTATGCTAATGACTTCAGGGCAAATATAAGGGGGGGGGGGGGGTAGACTGTTAGCCGACACGAATAGGGCCTATAGGGGCCCCAGTGGTAGACGACCAGAAATTGCTGAGTCATAACCAATAATTTTTGCCCCAAGAAAACTTTGAACCCGAACAAAACACGGCACCTTATTTACACAGATATCATTGCATTTGCCATTAGCTTCAAAACCAGACGGACAAACCCTTGAAGGCATGTGCAAAATTGTTCTGTGCACGTTTGACCGTAGGATGTAGCTGAACATGTCGGGACTTGCTGGAAGTTTTTGAGAAGAATGAAACTATCGGAGCAAGTTCACGTCTGCACCTGCCAGCGAAAGTCACAGATCATTAAAGTTTAACCTGTATAATTCGATTTTTAGGCAACCTTGAAGTCACGAAAAACCGAAGGATTCCCTCAGTATTGACGTTGCCTTTGTCTTGAGGACGCGTCGCGACGTGTATGAAATGCATTGGTGGGAAAAGTGCATTGGATCTTCACATAACTCCCCACCCCGATACACAATGGGGAGGGAGATTTCTTTCTCAATTGCGGGTAAAGTGGATCAATGGGGTGAATGCTCGTTCTATTGTTAATTCATTACACAATACAAAATGTAACTTCAGACATTAAACAGAACGAAGTTGTTCTTGTTCCCTCCTTTCTCAACCTTCGGAAACCCTCGGGGGCGTCGGTTAATGGTTCATTGACAAACACGCTCTTATAATTGTCAATCAGCCAATCACATCAATTTGGTTCCATTATTAAAAACGACGTTGAATGTTGACATGGTTGGGTAATGGATATGAGGAGTCAGGCAAATATTTAGTAAGCCCATAGTTTCAAGCAAACAAGACCTTTTCAGTTTAACTTGACAACAGCATCATGGTGTAAGTTTACATTCAACATATTCATATCACTTAATTTAGTTCCAATATTAAATTTTCCACATAGCAAACATAGAATGGATGATAAGCATATTTAACTTGACCGTTCACGATTAAGATACTGTTTTAGAAATGGGAAGATCCTGAAGATCAAGCAAACATCAAGTATGTACCGCAGTTAACGATGCCACTCAGGTTCAAAGGTCAAGTTTAGCAATATTTTTTGGCTAAAGTAAAAACGGGGATTTCAGGAGAACAATTTCATTGTTCTTCCTGGAACACGAATGGAACTAATTTGGGATAATTGGATGGTGAAGTAATGTCGGTTTAATCTGCAAATGTAAGCCCATCTGCTTTTCTTTTGAAGTTGTACACTTGTTTTTGTGAGTAATTTGTAATATTGCAACATTTAGCTCTAGGGCACCTAACACTTCTGAGAAATTTGAAATATATGAAGATCCACTTATCCCAAATTAGTTTCAATGGTGTTCAGGGCTAGCTGGCATAAAAAACACTCTTTTGATGAAAGAAATGTATACGTTTACAACTTTATGGTTTTCTCGAATTTACCTAACTCAGTGATGAAAGACATCCACATCTTTTGTATCCTTGACATTACTGTGGAAAATGACACTTCTTTAACTTGTTCAACCCCACTTTCCTGTAGACAGATCCATCACAATCATAGTTGATAACAATGGGTTTGGGCCAAACCATGGTGGTGAAAGGGTTAAAAGAGAACAATCCAAACACAAAGTTCTAACACCCAATACCTCCTTTCTGTTTCTCCCTCTCTGGACTTTCCCATAATTTCATATATTTACTTATACGTGTATTGATATCCAACTTTCCATACTGATGGGTACACTTTTCCTCTTTTAGTGGTTTATTTCGTAAATTAAGTCTTGGAAAATGCAGCGAGCATGGATCTGTCTAGACTACTGAGGGCGCTGTTGCATCAACCTTTGGTAGTACCGCAATCAGTGAGTTGATAAAAACTGGATCATAATCTGTAAGGGTCAACACAAATTTGTGCACGGAATTTTTAACACACCAATATCCTTTTCAAATTAAATGTGACACAAATTGACACACTAAAAAATAAAAACAGGTACCCAGGTGTTTTATCAAGTACCTGGGAACCAAACAAATGACAAAAAGCAAACAGATTGTACGCTTCAAGTGCATGATTAATGAAATACATTTTATTTCAAAAGGACAAAAGAAAATTGTTATGTACATGGAGTTGATTTGTGATTGAAGTAAAGCAGAAGTCTGAAATATTGTTTTTGAAATGCTTCAACACTCTACTTCCCTGTATGGAGGTCCTATCATGTACCTCAGTGGATAAAACATATTACAGCATATAGTTAGGGAAGATAGCAGGGTTAAAACAATACAAGCATCAGATGATTTGGATGTCTCAGATGGGAAATAATATTCAGTGCACATCCTTAACAATTGAATAAACCAGTCATTGAATGCAGAAGAAGCCATCTTAAAATCATTAAAAAATTTAACAAATAAATACGAATGTAGCTTCCAATTGTATTTCAATATCTATAGACATTTTCATGATACACAAATGACTATTACTGGTAGGTTTGTAGGTTGTATTCAGCTGTTTGCACAAACTGACTTACCCTTCCTTAGCAGCTTTCTGTGTTAACTTTTGTCAACTCAACTGTATTATGATCGAACCTCACATTTGCAGGTGATATTGCTACACTTTGTAAACCATTACCATGGCCATGAATCTAAGCTGATATGATGGCACGTCCAAGAATTCTCAATGTTAAAGAATATAATACATCAGACACTTGTATTCAAAACAAACAACTACATTTGGATCAAGAGCAAACAGACCCTACAATTAAGGGTTTATTGGTATTTATGTCTAATTTTGAGTTGTATTCTGCAGGAAAAATAATTCAATCTTTAATACATTATCATCATTTCTCTATACTTGTTGCAAAAGCAATATTTTCAGCCAGGAAAACCTACCTATATCATAGGTGTCTTATTAGTTACTGTCAGAGTAAGTTCAGAATCCTATATTTTATTGCTACATAATCATCTATACCACTTGACCAGTGCGTGATGGAATTAAAAAGGTCGACATATATAACCTGGTCTAATTTGGAACCAAAGTTGTACTAATTCATAAAAATGTTTGATACATAATTGAAAATGTCTTTTGACATTTTTCCAAAAAAGTTTGAAAATATTAGTCCAATCAGAATACCCATCACAATAAATTTTCTATGAAGACAGGACATTATAAAATGGCAGTGTGCATGACATGGTGTTCAGGTTTTAAATAATTTGCATATTTCAACCAGTCACTTCAAATGCGGCATAAATACACTTAACTGAATATTTGTACCTAATAAAACAGACATACAGTTGTCTAAATATTTCTTTGGCAGCGGTATGCATATCAAACCTGCTTTGGAACTTTGAACTATTGTACGGTTCATCAACAGCAGACTCTCTTATGACATGCTATAAGCATGAGTTTCAAATTACCAAAAAAATTAACAAAATATTTCACTTTCTGAAAATCTGTCCTCATATTAGCCAACAAAATCTAACAATAAGGCTAGACTATTCTCAGCGCTTGAATTCCAGATTCCATTCACTAATGAAAAAAACAAATGTCTGGCAGATTGTGCTGTGAAGCTGTTGATGCGCAGTCATGGTTATACATATGAAAGAATGATGACATCATCAGTACTGGCCAATCACTTGAGTGATGACATCATCAGAACTGGCCAATCACTTGCTGATTTACAAAAACTGTTCAATGTTTATATGCTACAAACACGTTTCAGTATGGAGAGTTTATGTTGATAGCATTTCCGTTGGAGTGTTATTTTTGTTATGGGGAAACTCTTGTGAAAACTATCAGGGACTTCAGTAGAAGCATTTACATATTAGGAATATAGTAGGTCAGTAAATGAATTATTATGATTTATTAAAGGTGCTCTCTGATTGGCTGTTTTGACATTGCCAGAGCAGAGTGATTCTTCCACTGATGTTTGTGAAATAAACCATTGTTTCTTGTAATTGAGCATCCAGTTGTTGCTTTAAAGAGGCCAGTGATTTTGGTTTTGAGCCAAAAAACAGATGAGATCACAAGACCATCTTCCTAACGTGGGGTTGTTAGCACATTAAAGAGCTGTTGCCATGATTAAAGTCTTGAAAGAAAGCATCTGCCCACATGACCCAGGGGAGACAAAAGCACCAAATATGGTTGAGGTAATACCAAATATGGTAGCATAAATACCAAATATGGTATAATTAATACAAACTATAGGGAACTGATGGATATTAAAGTGTCAAAGGTTACAGAGAATCAAAGGTCATTTTACTGACGGTTGTTTTACATCTCAGAAATATTGCACCAGTCATGCATTTCACAAAAAATACAGTACTGTGGTGCAAGTATTTTTTAGAATGGGATTGAAAAACCTGTCTTCAATCACTTCTGAAGTATACAAAAGCTAAAACGGGATAACTTTCCTTCAAAAATCTACAAAGAAGTACTGCATAAAAAATGTCCATTGCAAGAATTTCACAGAAACTTGTGAAAGTTAATGACAAATTTACAGCTGCAAGATCACTTGAGATCCCATATTCAAACAGTCACTTCCTACAAAAAAGAGCACCAGTTTGATTTTAGAGTGTATGCCGAGGAAATCAGAGATTGGCAGTAAGATACAAGTAACAGCATTTAAATTAAAAAAATTAAAAGGAACAACAAAATAATTTTTAAAATATGTAGCTCTATATACAAACTATAACTTAAATAAAATCAATCATATGAAAAGAAATGACCCTGTTGAAGTTTGTGGATTACACAAAATTAAAAGTCTGAGCAATTTACAAAAATGGAAAGCTTTAAAAAAATATTCAATTAGAGCACTGATACAGATAGAAATTTATTCTTTCTGGGAAATAAGAGCACATCAATGAATATTTTGACAGGACAAGGTAGCTGACATTGATGTAAGGCATCCGTACAAGTCATTGGTGAAACGAAAAGAGCATTTGGACTTGTATTTGGAATATGTACGGCACTGGAAGACAAAATAATCAACTTTACAATATTTATGAAACCTTTCATATGATTGGTGATATTTCAGATTTTTTTTGTTTCATCCCAGCAGACTGTTGCCTTAAAAGTTAGGTGTTTGGGTGCTATAAAAATTGGGAATAAAATATAAAAATAAATGACTTTATTCTGTTGAACTAAGATGTACTGACTTTGCAGTAAGTCTGAAGCACTAAGGTCTATGGAACAAGCGACCTAGCGGCCGATATAGCTCCGCTGTGTTTATGTACAGAATAACTATTTTTGACACATGTTGATGAAGAAGGTGGAAATCTTTGATAACTCAATGCAGTGGCCAGAAAAAAGTGGCTAAATAAGCTGTAAAAATACAAAATTGAAGATTTCATCATACTTTGAATATATCACATCCGATCATCCCTAAGAACATGTCAACCAAAGCTATCTGATGAGTAGTTTTTTGAGAATAAAATATGCTGACCAAAAATGGCAACAATTGCCCCCAAAAATAAAAATTGCAGATTTCATCATAATTTCAAAATATCACACTTAGTTCATATATAGAAACCTGTATACCAAATTTCAAAGCTGTTAGACCAGTACTTTTTGAGAAACGCATTTTTTGACCAAAAATGGGAAAATTGCCCTAAAAATTCAAAATTGCAGATGTCATCATTATTTCTATAAATATCATTTAGTTCATCTATGGAAACCTGTATACCAAATTTCAAAGCTATCAGATAAGTAGTAGTTTGGAAATACACATTTTTTGACCAAAAATGGCAAAAATTGCCCCAAAAATACAAAATTACAGATCTCATCAGAAATTCAATATATATTACTGAGCTTATCTGTAGAAACCTGTATACCAAATTTCAAAGCTATCAGACCAGTACTTTTGAGAAACACATTTTTTGACCAAAAATGGCAAAAATTGCCCCAAATTACAAAATTGCAGATTCATCATTATTTCAATAAATATCATTTAGTTCATCTGTAGAAAGCTCTATACCAAATTTCAAAGCTATCAGATGAGTAGTTTTGGAAATACACATTTTTTGACCAAAACTGGCAAAAATTGCCCCAAAAATACAAAATTACAGATTTCATCAGAAATTCAATATATATTACTTAGTTCATCTATAGAAACCTGTATACCAAATTTCAAATCTATCAGACCAGTACTTTTTGAGAAATACATTTTTTGACCAAAAATGGCAAAAATTGCCTTAAAAATGCAAATTTGCATATTTCTGCACAATTTGAACAAATCTGAAATAGATCATACCTAGGGACATATGTACCAAATATCAAAGCTATCTGACTGGTAGTTTTGAAGAAGAAGATTTTTAAAGATTTTTTTACAAAAATGACAAAAATTGCCTTAAAAATACAAATATGCAAATTTCACCACCATTTGAACAAATCTGATTTAAGTCACCCTAAGCAAACTGCATATCAAATTTCAAAGCAATCGGACAAGCGGTTTCAGAGAAGAAGATTTTTTTACCAAAAACACCAAAAAATGCCCCAAAAATACAAATATGCAAATTCACCATGATTTGAAGAAAGTGAAGTGAGGTCACCCCAAGTGAACTGCATATAAAATTTCAAAGCAATTGGACTGGTGGTTTCAGAGGAGAAGGGCAATTGTTGACGGACGACGACGGACGACGGACGACGACGACGGACGACGACGGATAATCAACCTATTTGATAAGCTCCGCGTTGCTGACAGCGGAGCTAATAAAATGGACATAAATTTGTCTGAATTAATATCAGTGGGAAATCATTCACGTTTGTAGCTATTTCTAGTAATAAATGTGTCATTGTGATCAGCACATTTTGTACATGTGTTCCTTGTTGAAGTGTATGCTTGGACCACTTGAAACTTGGTTTCACTGGTTGTTCAAGGTGACAAGCTGCCATATTTTTCACTTTGTTCATATACGGTAATTTTCAAAATGGCATGTCAAAAATCTTAGACTAATATTATATTTTCTGCATGATTTTAAAAACTTAGAATGATAAATCTCATGTCAGTCTGATTGGAGATTATTACCCAACATGGACAGCATTATGAATTACTGAAGGATTTATGATTTGGTGGCCGTATGTATAAAAAAAAACCTGATACAAAATGAGAGGTGAAAAAAGTTAAATATCACTCTGTAATAAAACATGGCAGTCACTAGTATTGTTAACTTCTTACAACATGTACAGATGTGATGTTTGTTTCAAAAATTTGAAGTCAACCCAAAATAATGGAGATGCTGGAAAATGGTTGCATTTCTTTTTTCCTGATAGGGTTCACTAAATCTCGTAAAATATCTTTCATTTGAGAGCCTTCATTTGAGAGAGATGTTAATGATATGCAAAGGAAAGTGGGTATTAAAATAACTTTCTTGATTTCTGTATACTAAACCATAAAAAGTATCACGTATGGCCAAGAACTTCATTCGGTTCAAAGGTTGTATATCCTCATCAAATTAGACCACACTGGTTCTTGGTAAGCTTCACGGTAGAAACTATCTTTGTGAATGAGTGCAGAATTTTTGAAAATCATGAGGTAGAAATATGATGGTAGTTTATTAATAAATGACATAAAACTGCTGCAACTCACTGGGGAAGAAACATTTTGCATTGATGCAGACAAATCATATTTCTATGGGCATTTGGCCGTTGTTTAAAGGAAATGCCTGAGGATATGCTTTCAATGCCACTCCACATCTGGCTCAAAGCCAATCATATCAAGCCTCTCATAAATGTGACAGGCTTGCACCAATAGAAATATGTCTTATACTTTGAGGCAGATTTGTTGTCATGCAGGATTGCCTTTTAGAGTAAGCCAATATATTTTATCTACATAGGCTTTGAGAACCAGTACAAAAAGTAAATACAACAACTGCGAAGGTATTTCATCACACGAAGTATTTCTTTTCTCATACGATTTTAACTTAGAAGCCAATAGAAACCACTGATTCATCTGAAGTGTAGAAATATAAGCTCAATCAATGGTTCCACTTAAATGTTATCTTTGCACCATTGACCATTGTTTTGCTCTTGAACAAAGAAGTATATGCCTTGTATACCAGCGTACATAAAATCTCCATCAAGGCTGCATTGTCTTTGTACATAAATTACAATCTTTTGGAAGACCTGAGCAAATATATTGTTTTCTTGGGGAAGGGGCTAATTTGTGTACTTAAAAGGACATCCATCTTGTTAGATTTTACATTTCATCATAGAAATATGTACAGTTTTTCTTTCATTCATTCCTTTTTTGATCAGAAATTTAAAGTTGTAGTTTTGCAAGTCTCATTATCAACTAAAGGGTGCATGATTCCCTTGAAGTTTCCATTAACCACCAGTCTGAATGGAGTGTTACTCTTAACTTGTGTTTGTTCTTCAGACTCCAGTTTCCCTGGCTGTCCATGTTTTGGGATATGGTATTGCTGAGGCTGGCCTTGAACTTCGCTTTGATCTGGTGTTATTTGCTGGGGAATCCAAAAACACATCATCATCTTCGTCTTCATCTTCATCATCATCATCATCACCATTCTTGCTTTTGAGAGGTCGTCTCATTTGCCTTTTTTCAGGTGTCGCTGCCAAGAACAATCACAAGATTTTAATTAAATGACTTTGAAAATCACAATTAGACAGAAAATAACAAAACACATGTAAACGAAAGAAAATAATTTTAATTCTGCGACATGAATACATGCAGTGTCAGTGCAAGAACAGGAAGTTTCTTACCAACCGTTGTTTAGTTTGTGTAGTCCAAGATGGCAGGAAGACCTTCTACTTGATTGGGTGAAAAGGGTCACCTGACAAATTTGCATATCAGCTGCATTAAACTTTGTCAGGAATATCTTACATCGATGGCTTGGCAACACAATACTGTGTCATTATTGTTGATACAAATTCCAACACAATCACATCAAAATCAACTCTTACCAAAAAACACAGCAAAAATTAAATATGTGCATGTACAACAACAAACATGAACCTTGTAAAACTTCAAGAACAATAAAAGTTGAAAAGTTGCACAAATGAACAATAACAATATTTCTAATGATTTATACGCTGTTGCCTTTTAAAGGGCATATAAAATTCACTGTTAAATTCACCGTACACACATTAAATCACTACAAGATTAAAAGCCCAAGTAGGTAGAGCCTACTGCATCACTTTTATTTTAGTTTCAAAGTAACGTTATACATGTATTTTGATACGTGTGTACCCAAAGAATTGGCATGATCATAACATGATCATACGAACTCTTGACATTGCCTTGTATGTCAGATTTTTGTGACGAAATTATCACAGCAATGGGTGTTAAAAACTTGCAAATATGAAGCAAATTGTGACTAAGTGGTTTAAGGAAGAAAAGGATTTTGAAAGAGTGTATTTTTTGTTCAGGTCTAGGACTGAGTTTCATCTAAAAATTTAAGCACTGGACACTTACCAGGTTTCATGGAAAAAATTCAATTTGGAAAGTAGGTGGTTAAAAATGAAGTTAAACTTACAACACATGTGGAAACTGAACTTTATGTATTAGCCAGAATAGTATGCAGTAAATGTTCATTGTTGTATGATGCTATGTCAAATTTCACCAAAAAAGACAGATCTCTAGAGAGACATGTTAACTTCGACGAGGCATATCTTGTATATAAGGTATGATTCAAAGGAAATGAAAATAACATTGAAATTTTGTGAAAAATGCAAATGCAAACAGCTTTAGCTACTGGGCTAAGTTGAAAGTGTGAACTACTGAAAACCAAGCAAACAGTCACTACCACACATTATGATAGGTTATGCTAGATTGTATTTGATGTAAACTTACTCTAGGTCGCTATCTGAGTCTTTGCATGAGTGGAAAAAGATATTTTGAAAAAATGGAATAGGAGATGAACTAGATTACAGAATGGTAGAGATCTTTTGCAGGTAAAGACTCACAGTCCCTCATTGGCTACTCAATGTTGCCTGTCCTGCTGTCTACATACCAGTACAAACCCTCAGTAATTAAGAAAAGGGTAAGTCTAGCTGTGTATGGTCATTTAGCCAGTGAGTTTTCAATGTGTAGCTTGCTCTGTGACCCTTGCATGGTGAAACCACTGAGGAAGCACCAGTATGTGACAGAGAATGGCAACATTGTAGTGAACTGGGAGAGAGTCTAAGACAAGTATTGAACGAGATGTTTTATGAAAATGAAGAGTAGCATCAGCTACTCAGAGACCGTATCTCTGTCAAGAAATTTTTTGAACCAAATTATTGAGATTGGTTCTTTTCTATTACAATTTATTGAATATTCATTAAAATTATAAAGACACACAAATAGTTATATTGCCTCACTACTTTTGTGAATTGGTATCCACACACTAAGTTGTTTTTTTGTCCTATGAATAAGTAATTATCAGACAATAAAGCAGCAAAATGTGAGTGTGGAACAGGGCAGAACTACCAAAGTGGTAAAGAGACAGGTAGAAAAAGATATACCATACATTTAGTATGCTGAATGTGAATGACGTAAAGAAATTAAACATGGGACATTGGTAGCCAAGAGGTAGTTGGAAGGAATGTAGTGGGAAGATTAAAGAAGTCGGGGAAAACTTACAGTAACAGAAAATAGTAGGTGGTAGAAGGCAATAGTAGTATGTGGTAGAAAGAGTGGAGTAGATACCGTATGGATTGTGAAAAGAATAAAGCAATTGATGGAAGTTTGCTGGGGGCCAACTGCTATTACAGCAACTTTGGTATTTCTATTGTGAGAAAAGTTCATCAAGTCTCTTTCAAAATATGTTTTATTTAACTCTTTGAGTACTGTAATTTTTCCCCAAAAATATCAGGGCAACATTTTAGCAGTTTTTATGAATTTTTCTGTAATTTTTTTCATGATTTTGGACCAAATGAACATAAATTTTTATGGAATGCACTTTTTGACCAAAATTTTGGGGAAAATCTGAAAAAAAAAATTGTCTAGATGTGAAAGAAATTGTTGACATTGTATAGTATAAATGCAACAAAAATCGACTTTGGCACTCAAAGGGTTAAGCTTATCGGAAACAAAATAAATTTATTGAAACTTCTTAGAGATAGTTGGATGACTTTGGTTTCTGAGAAAGTGACAGAATATTTTGCTTTAAATAGAGTATAAAATCCTGATAAGGATACAGGGAAACATTGATATACATTGTTACAATATAACAACAGTTTACAACTCAAAGGGCAAAACACGACTACAAAATCATCAGAACATGTACAATTACAGTATATTTCATGAATGCAGGGTTGCAACAGCACACTCATGGCTGTGTTCTCAAAAACCATGAAAAATGCCAAGGCTAAAAAATTTCTGTTTTGCAATGAACTTATAGCAAACACACATTACATATAGTAACATTAATGCCATTGATATG
Organism: Ptychodera flava; assembly: GCF_041260155.1. Lineage (NCBI taxonomy): Eukaryota > Metazoa > Hemichordata > Enteropneusta > Ptychoderidae > Ptychodera > Ptychodera flava. The sequence continues at coordinate 7,945,052 of NC_091947.1, forward strand.
GAAAAACCATGACACACTATTTGAGATAAGTACTTGAATGTTGACATTTGATATGGCAATGTGAAGCAAGCATCAATGTCATTTTCTAGTTTCTAGTTTACCTTTCAACGGCGTGTCATCATAGAGAGATCCTTTTCTGGATGGAAATTTCAGGGGTCTCCTTGGAGACGGTATCTGGATGTCCATCAATTCTACACATCCTTGTTGCCATGCAGCTGAAACAGAATAATTAGACTTTAGAAACTAAAACGATATAACGTTAAAAAAACTAGTTTCAAGTTTGTCAAGAAACATATGGCCATCACCTTTTACAGAATAAAAGTTAAAAAATCCATGTTTTCAAAATGGCTCATATATTCAAAATGTAGAAAGAGCTTGAATGATGATGAAACACTTTGAATCACAGCTTCTTTCTGACATACACAATAAAATATTTTAAATCTGTTTTCTTGACAAAGAAGACATCACTTTTCACAGCTTCTTTCTAGCATTCACAATAAAATGAAAGTACTTATTAAAACTGTTTTCAGGAAACACATCAACTTTTGTTGGAAAACCCTTTTAACAGTGCTGGTATCACAATAAACACTGCATTACCTATATTCTAAAGATTCTACAGACGAGGAGTCTGTGGGAATTAAAATACTGCCCTCTAGAGTTGCCTTTCTGTTGAGTGCCCTAACATTCTTCATTGCACGGACACACACTGGCTCTACATGTATTTCCCTATTCAATAATCTAAGGTATCTCACCCGTATCTACAAATTGTTGTTCTAGTGCTTTGATCCAAAGTTCTTTCTCTGACTTGGAGTCAGCTGATATGGTGTATTTGTGTTTTGTGTCCTCTTCAAGACATGTAAGTACAAAGGAGTTAGGCTTCTGTATCGTAGACCCGTCCCTGTGTTCTACATTACTGCCCTGTGATAAAAAGAAAATTAAAAATACAGTTATTAAAAAAAGGCACAATACATATCAATACTTCATAAGTAAAACTCATGAAATCAAAATATCTTTGACTGTAACTTCAAAGATATCATTGTTTCCCTTAGCAAACAATGTACGTCAACCTAGTATTACCGAAACTACGACAGAGGTATGAGCATCAATATAATTTTTTACTGTTTTTGTTGACTGTGTCTTATCAACCGATCTCGTCAGAATTTAGTGATATTCTCTGTTACAAACTAACATTTAAGAATGCATCCTCAACTATTTTACACGCATACCAAGGCTTAGTGACAGATACTTGGGTATTCACATGTAGGGGATATCTGCAATGGTAAACCACTGCTTAAGATGCTAGGCATGTTACTGATAATGGGCCTGGATGAAATGAGGATCTAACTGATTGCAGAAAACACTTCTATAAATCTACTGGCACCTTTGTTATTGTAATAGTACATTCCGGTGCTTTGGATCCCCTGTCTTCTTGCTGTGTCCAGCACTGTAGCTGAGACTCTCTGAGTAGACACCATTTCCTTGTCCAGCCTGGCACACCATTCACTGTGTCCTGTTTTGAATAAACGGATGAATACATGTCATGGGGTTGTAATTTTGTACATGCAAAAATGTTCAGTTTTATGTATTACATTTTGAAGACACTCATTGTACAGGGTTGAAATATAGACAGTGGCGTGGCTTCTGCTGCACTGTCTATGGTGAAGGCATCGGGTGCACAAGTAGATTGTAATTTGAAGAGTGCCCTCAAGAGGCCAATATATGGCAAAATATCAATGTGCAAACGTTAATAGTACACCTATACATCATAGCACAAGACACTACAAGATGAATTGTAGATTGTTTTGAAGAGTGCCCTCATGAGGCAAATATATGGCAGAATATCAATGGGCAACATTAATGGTACACATGTACATTGTACCATAAGACGTACAAGTTTGATTGGAACAAAACATTTTTATGAAACAAAATGTTAATCAAGTTTATTCCTCGATAGCACCTGGAAACATCAATCATATGGCGAAAATCATGCAAAGTACAAAGAAATATAATGTACATTTATAATTGTAAGTTTGTAAAAATCTAAACTCTATTCATGAATCATCATATGGCTGAATGTATGCATCTGTCAGGTGTCCACAAAGTTTATTATAAGACAGCTATCAAGTCATATATTTTAAGTTGCATATCACATAATTAATTTTACATAACACTGTGTGATTTACAGATTATCGTCCATCAGCCTTGTGATATATCACCCAGTCAGAATGTTTGTGCTTGGCAAAGAGGTTTACTCACTTGAAAACTAAGGAAACCACTCATACCATCTTCCACCATACACTCTGGCTGTGCAGCTAGTCTACAACAAAAGTGACCAAACAAAGGCAGCTGTACTGGAGTATTTTCTGGAAGAAAGAGAAATGATTCACAAGTTTGACATCAGTTTGAGTTAATCAAGTCTAATACGGCATTTGAAGGGGATAGCAACTGGATGATTCATATGGTAAACATGAACATGTATTTTGTTGTGCATTTTATGTTTCCTATCATTCTAAACCCCTTAACCAAATCCACATTGGCAGATCCACACTTTTCTTCATGTTATGGAATACCAAAGTTAATTCGCTGGAGTTCAAATCTTTTCAAAATAGTAAGCATAATTTTGGAAGAACAGGGTTTATCCTCTACTCTGCTTTCTGTATAAACCTCCTACTTAGCCATGGAAGAGTGTTCTCCAAAGCTTGGAAACCAAAGGGATGACAATTTACATAATTTGCATATTGTTTTGTTACAAAAATATATAAAATATATGCTTTTTATAGCTATTAGCATATCTACAGATTGCCTGAATGCAGAGGAGTGGCCCTCCCTTCAAAATCCCCTTGCGGAGAGCCCTAGAATAGGGCTCTACCAAAATGAGATGGCAGAGGGGATAACTGTTTCACCAAAATGGTGTGGCTCAGACCCACTGTTATCAGTGGTGATTGTACACTAGTTTACAGGGAAATGGAGGTTGGGGTGTGGGTAGTTGAACATGTTAGACCACATATCTGACCACGTATGGCACATACCTGTGTCTCGCAGTGCCAAATCTTGTGTCTTGGTATCACTGTGTATATCATCCATACTCAACTTAGCAGTCGCTACCATTGTAAATTTAGGACCTGGATATGAGTCACCATTCTCCTGATAAAACCAAATGTACAAATCATTCATTCTGTGTTAATCAATCCAGCAAATATTCAAAATATACAAACTTCCCCTACTGGAATATGTTAGAATTGTAATGTGCATACACCGAATTCGTTCTAAAATGGGAAATCTTCAATACTCATTGTCTCATTGAGTTGCATGTGAAATGTGATGTTTATTAGATCAATGGAAGTCAAAAAGACCTAAATCAAATCTCATTTCCTGTCATATTGAATGAGGGTGCTTAACCACAAACCATTCACAGCATTTGTAGTGCAACATGTTTGTGATGGAGAATTGCAAGAGGTGTTATATTTTTTACAATCAATTTTTTGTACCTTAATATTGCGACTGAAGATTTTTCCAGGGCAACAACGTAAATGTAGCTGATTTACACATTATGTGTTTTCTACATGTGCATGTATTTGATGTATGATAAAAATCTGATTTACCAACAGAGTGTATGCTCCAATGCATGTTATTAACAGCCTAGTAGGTATAGAAAGTGTCTTCCAATTTGGAAGAAGCAATGGGGACGTGATCATAAACTACGTGCCTTGAGACAACATTGCCAAGCAATTTCCAATACATTTATAAAGGGTGACTTACCACGCTAGCCTGTACTTTCTTCCCAGAACTCTTACCAAGTGACAATGAGTTCAACTTCTTGCGTAGTCTTTTAGGTGTACTTGCTATGGTCATATCATTGTGCATATTGTAGCAGTATACTTCAAGGAAACACTCAAAATCAGGACTGATGTTATCACTGGAATGTAAACAAAAACAAATTAATTAAGGATATGAGAACATGACAGTATGTAAACCCATCTATCTACCGTGTGCGTGTACTGTAACCCTTACATAAGTGCACTGATTTCAAATTGTGAATGTACCATATAATTCTGCAGTGCACAGTACTGAAACTGACATACACATGCAGATTCTTTGGCGTACAGTAATTTCATATTTCTGATCTCAGCTAATGTGTAAAATACTGAGACAGTGATTTCAATACACTGTTTATTCTTTCTTCACTTCCAAGCCATGCTTATTCCAATCCCTTGTCTGAAATTGGATGTACCGTAATGTTACTCTTCAGATCAAAGCTATCATCTTGCTTCTTAAATTTGACAGAAAAGTGATCATAGAAGAAATCATGCATGTTAAACGTATGTTTCAGTGTGTCCCATATTTAGTATGACAGCCACTTTCTTCCTTAATACTCATTCATTGCTTTTGTGTAGAATTGAATTTATTGTCTTAAATTCATGAATTATTCTGCCTTCTCTACTTTCAAGCAAAAGGGAAAGATTAATATTTATCTCTTTGCAATTTACTCACAATATAAGAACATCTTCTGGGCACATGTCTGTCACCGTCCTGTCCACATTTCTGATCATTTCAGTATCTCTGATTTCAGTTCCAATTTTCCAAAGACAAAACACTGAGTAACGACGGTGATCTGAAAAACAAAATGAACCCATGAAGAACCTTTCAAACACTCAAAATATAATATGGATGTCACAGAAATGCCTCAGGAAACATATTTTTGGAAAAGGCAATGCATTTACTTGTACACTGGTACTCAGCAAAATTATTTATTATAAAATCATATATTTTTATAAACATGATTTTGGCATAGGACTATGTATTCTTAATCAATTGATAAGGGTTTTGTGTTTCTGACTGGTATCATGTAATGTGACTGAAACGTTTCAGTCACTGAAACGTATCCATGATGTAATTCAGTAGCTGGGATGGCATTAACACTGCAGCAATATGTATTCCAATGGTTCTACTCTGGAATAAAAAGACGCGATGTGTTCAGCAGACTCAGCATACCCAAGAGATCAGGTGATGGCGGTACAAACAAACACACGTGTACAAACGCGTACTGTAATAGACATACTTCTATGCGCCTTTATGCACATGGTTTTGTTTGTAGGCAGTCCACTTGAATTCTGGGTTTTTAATCTATTACCAGCACACATGTACAAGAAGTGCCAGTGGGTCACCTTCAGTCACAGGAACAGCGACATTATGACTTGCGTTTTGAGGAGATCACAAGGTTCCAGGTAGTCTCAAGACATCAATTGATTTATTTCTGTACCAGTTGTATACAAATAAAATCCTTTTACTTGACCCAAACACCTACCTTTCATGCCTGCCTTCAGATGCTGAAAATCTTCAGCCTTGATTAGAGTACTCCAATTACACGATGTACATGTATGTAGAACAATGTAGCATCATGCATGTATTGCGCATGAGCAAAAGCAATGGTGAAGGCACTTACCGCCTTTGTTTTTGATGTGATCTTCTTCTTTCCACATCAATGGTATTCTTATATCTGTAAAATTCATTAAGCAATGACCTCACTATCAAAATGCAATTGCATCACTTTCTGAAATAAAATGATGTTCTGTAAATGTTTCATCACTGACTCTTCTGACAGCAGTACCATAATTTTAGAGGTGATATACGGTAAGTGAGGCTATTTGGTACAGAAGACCAGTCTTTGAAAATTGGTATAGATGGCAGGATTACGATGCGGAGCAGGGTGATATGGTTACATCATACAAGTTCAGGTGCTACAGATGTATGCTGCAGAACGTCAGCAGGTGTAGTCTGCAGTTTTGCAAACACATCAACTGCTCACTGACAGGAATGCTGTGCTACTGCTGTTTTGAAAGACTCTGAACCTGAAGACTGTGCCAGCTACCATCAAAACTGACCAAAGCTAGGCTACCAGGGTTGAATTCTTGGATTGTCAAATCAGCATGATTTTACAAGTGCTGGGCAGTAAACGTACAGTTTTTCTCATGCCACAGCCAATCCAATGTTTGACTTTTCAGTTTATAGTTTATTATTCAGAGTTTTTGGCCTAAGTGCACTAGATGGGAATGTTGTCCCAACCAAATTGGATTGCAAGATTAAGACAAGGCATACATGTATTATAATAAATGTTAATTTGTTTTTCTCTAAATCAATAACTTTATGAAAATGTCTTTCCTTAACTCTATAACTAAAGTCATAAGTGCAGTTTCAACTTCTTTACTGAAAGAATTGGGTTTTGGCAGAAAGGTTTCTATTTATCATCTAGAGAGCACCTCTTTTAATAAGCAAGGCCTCTCTGTCGACAGGATTTCTTCATAGAAATGATGTTCTTTCTCTCATACCAGAATGATAACATACATGCATAATGACTATAGACATGTTTAAAATTAATTGTTGGCTTTGCTGATGCAATTTATATAAAATGTTTTGTGGATTTCAAATTCAATCTCAGGCATACTTCAAGATAAAAATACCACACAATGAAAACAGAAACGGAATGACTTTTCACAAACCTGAAATTGCCAACCTGGCTTTGCAAGGTTTGACATCATCAGCATCTTGACTCTGTTTGATTTTTTCAGCCCTCTTTCGTTTCTGTAACTCTGACATGAACGCCATCATCCTGTAGTTGGACGCCAGCAGACTTTTGGACGCCTCCAATGCCTGCAGTTCATGTTTACAGGCTGCAAGTAGCTTGGTGATTCCGTCTCTCATCTTGATTTCAATGTCGATTTTCTGTTGTATGTCGTAATCCTATGAAGAAAGGGTAAAACAAGAATGTAACGAATTACCGTTCATGTGTGTATTCATGTTCCATATGATTCTGCAACATGAGTGTACCCTTTTCACCACCATGGTTTGGCTCAAATTTATCAATGGTGAGTGGGACCTGTTTCGGGGGAATTTGAGTGAACAGGTTAAGTCTTCAGTGAGGTGCTGACTGTAGAGGATTGGTCCTGTATGCATAGACAATGGATGATACAGTTCACTATTGTAGACTATTGACTCAGACTGCCCTTCATGTTTAATTGTACATGTACACAGTTACCATCGTAACCAATCTTATAGTATTTATTGCATGTAAGTGCTGTATGTAGTTATGTCTTGAACGTCTGAGAGCTGGAGACACAAGGTACATGGCACCATGGATTGAATATTGCATCACAAAAGTCAAAAAGGGCCACAGTGACACAAACAGCTGTTGATAATCTATTCACAGCCACAGGGAGCAAAACATCCCTTGTATTATATCATACCGGTATACATGGCGTAGTGTAGTGTGTCAAATTTGCTGAGGTGTATACACATAATTTTTCAGTCCCTAGAATGATTCACTCACCATTTGTGCACAATACATGTATACATTCCAAAGGTGATTCAAGCTGGTAAACGTTGGGGAAAGGACGTGCATTATTTTTAGGTGACTGTCAAATTGTTTTTGTGAAAAGTTATTCAAAAATATGCTAATGAATGTATTCATCTTGTACATAATTGAAATCCCAATGTCAGTTTGAGATTCCAAACATTCTGTACATGTCAGTACTTAGTAGTACCATGATTACTCAATGGTTTCAATCAATTTCAAGGACAACTGATAAAATATTGATAGTCACAAAGAAAACAACCCATGACTAGCAGATCTGAACTATCTATATTAATAATATATTATATCATGCTACCATGCGCCATTCTGATTGGACGAGACGCGATGCTAAAATATTTTTTAGCACTGATAGCGGTGGTTAAAACGGGCCCCCTAAAACAGCATTTTTGAAAATTGCCGGTCGGTGCATTTGAACGATGTGGCTGAACTTAATCCGAAACAGTCCGCTTTATTTCAAAGACCGAGTTCCAATTTCGATACAGAGATAAAGTATGGTTCTGTAACTCACCTCTTGGTGAAAATAAGCGGTCTATGATGAAAGAAATCTCCGAAGCAACACATTTATTTTGGTATGATGATGTACAAAATTGTATAGAGTAACAGCGCACTGTGTAGTTTGCTTGATCGATTCAGCAGGAGTCGAGAGGCGACATACCGCTCTACGAAGCTACTACTAGTATGCGTTCACACACAAATAAATTGAAACTTCCTCACTGTAACGGTACGTCAGATATTCCTTCCTAGAGTTTTGGGCTGTAACAGACCAGGGTGTTTTAACGATGTAGCCAAGAACTTGAAGAAGTTCAAAATAACAATGCGATCATTCCTGGCGACTGCGACGAAAATCGTTGTGTCAGCGTCCAGCTCTCGCTGAATCGGGCAACACACTCTGCTCGTATATTACAACTGTTCATACAGTCGCCGTAATCCATGTCTGGATTATTTCAAAACTGCACGTTTTCTGGCACAAATTATCCATCCAAAATATCTTTCATCAAAAATAGAACCTGAACCCCACAGCACCACCTCCTCTGTCTGAATGTTACGGACGGTTGGCGCACACCAGACTGACAGTGAATGAGACAAATCTATTTTTAGTGTACTACGCAAAAAACAAGTCATCGTTGATGACACAGTCCCCACTTGTTAATGGGTATTTGATTCCATGTCCTAAGAGGATAGAGTCCTCTTCATTAATTGAGACATGCCCAAGTTTTGGCTAAGGACACGAAAAAATTGTAACAAAATGGCTGCCATGCAGCCATATTGGATCATATCAAGAAACAAATTGACATACATATGTATGACATAGGTTAATGTCCTTGTACCAACTTTGAATAAAATCGGTTAAGATATGCCTTAGAGTATTATGGCCCTCGACAGGAAAAAATCGTAATAAAATGGCCGCAAGGCAGCCATATTGGATCGTATCACATAACAAATTGACATGCATATGTATGACATTAGTCAATCTCCTTGTACCAACTTTGAATAAAATCCGTTGAAACATGTCTGAGTTATTGCTCTGTACATGAAAATATCGTAATAAAATGGCTGCCTAGCGGCCATATTGGATCATATCACATAACAAATTGACGTACATATGTAAGACATAGGTCAATGTCCTTGTACCAACTTTGAATAAAATCGGTTGAGATTTGCCTGAGTTATGCCTCTGCATATGAAAAAATCGTAATAAAATGGCCACACAGCAGCCATATTGGATTGTATCACAAAACAAATTGACATGCATATCTATGACATTGGTCAATGTCCTTGTACCAACTTTGAATAAATCGGTTAAAACATGTCTGAGTTATGGCACTGTATATGAAAATATTGTAATAAAATGGCCGCCTGGCGGCCATATTGGATCGTATCACAAAACAAATCGACATGCATATCTATGACATTGGTCAATGTCCTTGTACCAACTTTGAATAAATCGGTTGAAACATGTCTGAGTTATGGCTCTGTACATGAAAAAATCGTAATAAAATGGCCGCCTGGCGGCCATATTGGATTGTATCACAAAACAAAATGACGTGCATATCTATGACATTGGTCAATGTCATTGTACCAACTTTGAATAAAATCGGTTGAAACATGTCTGAGTTATGGCTCTGTACATGAAAAAATCGTAATAAAATGGCCGCCTGGCGGCCATATTGGATCGTATCACAAAACAAATCGACGTGCATCTGTATGACATATGAAGTAATCCTTGTACCAAGTTTGAATGAAATCGCTTCTTGCATCTCTGAGATATCTGCGTGAACGGACGGACGACGACGCACGCACGCACGCACGGACGCACACACGCACGGACATGACCAAACCTATAAGTCCCCCCGGACGTGTCCCGTGTGGACTAAAAAACCAGCGCTATCGTTTTTTATGTAATTGAACGCAAAAAATTGTTTACTTTTTCTTTTGCTTTGGAACTCTTGACCCATTTCTGTGTCTGAAGCAGTTCGTGTTGCATGTAAATATTAATAAAATTTTGATGAACATAATGTAGTATGTTATCGTAGGATATTGTGTTCGTGTGTTGTCAACGTAATCCAAACTTATAAAAATGCTCGGTCTCGGGCGATGATTTTTCCGACGTTCGATTCTCAGACGTCAGTTTCTGCATTTTGGACTGAAACTGACGAATATGCCGGACCAAGCCGATAAAGACACACAAGTTGATATAATATAATAGCAATAACCCCCTTCGCAGTCGGGTATACACTCGATTTTGGTACAATTCGCTCCATATAGCACTCGCCTATCGGCTCGTGCTATATGTCGCGCACTGTACCAAAATCTCGTGTATACCCTCCTGCGGCGGGGGTTATTGCTTAAATACATCTGTCTTATTCCACTGTATAAATACTACAGCCAAAACCTGACTTTCGCCATGCAGTAAAATCTTATTGCACTAAGCATTTTTCAATTTTGCTTTCAAACTGATGTATGTTGAAGAGTATACTGCAAATGTATCAGTTCATGACTTGTCAATGAGAGTGAAATATTTTAAAGAAATACATACAGTACCTAGCTTGTCACTGATACTACCACAGTGAATGCAAGATTAGTCAGTTTACGTCATGAACAATTTTGCATATGTATTACTTTTACTGAGAATGACATTAAGACCCAAGAGAGGTGACCTTAAACTCATCTGCTGGATCATTTACGATCAACAGCGACCACAGATGATGAACATTCTGAGATTTACCATTTCTATGGCCATGGGGTATCTCTTGCATGATTATACTCTGGTTTAAAAAAATCTCCATCAGTAAGACTGACCTTGCATTGGATTGAGAAAGATTTTTCCTCGAGGAAGAATATCACTGTAAAATAAATCTGTAAATATATATTCATCTGAGGCTAAGCCCTTCCTGAGAATATTATTGTAAATTTATTTAGTTTTCATCATAGTCATACTTAATATGGATGGTCCGTATACAGTTTTAGATACTAGTGAACTGTTTGCTTGCGTAAATTGAGCAAATTCTGATTACAAATGTTCAGAGGCTGTTACAACAATTTACACAGCCAAAATACAGTATTTGGATGTAACGAATAACAGATTGATTTTTCCCACACAGCAGGCATGGTTTAGGTGAGTCATGCTTGAGATGGGCCTTCTCTGTGAATAAATAAGCTTGTCGCTGAAGGGGATTTGTAGAAGGGGATATATAAATCACACACGTCTAGGAGTCAGTACAAGTCAACTGATCAATGTTATACAAATACGATGCAATAATAGTTGTTGTAAGAAGTAAGAATTGGTACCAGTCTTGATTCATACAACCTGTATGGCCCTGAAGAAGCAAATTCCTGACAAGCTCACACAGAAATTATGTTTCACAGATTTAGAATTAGCCACCTTAAATAAAAAAATTTGTTTGCTGTCTGCCGTATGTAGGTTTTAATGCAAAATGAAGAAAATAAACACCACGCGTTTAATTAAGACACTGCATATCAAACCTAGCTTTTTTCCTGTATCCTGACAAAAATAATAACAGAAAAATAAGCATACATATTTACATTGTGTTTTACATGTTATATATCTGTAAATGTTTTTTTACCTAGCAGGGGGGTTGACTAGATGGAAAGTTTGGGGCAGCAAACAAAGAATTTTATTAAAGTAGCCTTAAGGTAAATAGATAACAAAAACAAAAATTTTCATAAAATTGAAAACCTCAAATGGAAAACAAAAACAAACATTTTCATGAAATTGAAATTCATGAACTCTCTGATGTTTGGGTCTAAAGTACTGCATCATACAATGCACCCCTTTAATGACAAAATGGCTGGATGAGAAAATGTGCAACTGTTTTGCTGTAAGAAGCTGCAATTTACAGGTCAAGGAGGCATGATACGCGATTGAAGCCACATACTTGGTACATACAGCTCACTGCAGCTGCAGTGAGTGTTACTGAAGGGCATGTTGTTCAATTTACAATGTACAAAGCTGAAAGTGTAATTTTCTTTTGAGAATACAGGAGGATAAAGATTAAAATTCATTCTTTTCCTCAGGAGCAAAATCAAAATTATTCATGCTTGCATTTTTCCTGGGGCTAAGAGTTCCTTCCATGCTTTTCTATCAAATTTGGATGAACACTTCCATAAAAAGAGTTGCTGCTCAGATCTGATGCAGTAAAGTACAACACTTCAGTTGTAAAGATCTTGCCCTGTCATGTCTGTAGCCATACGGCAGACAGTTCCATGATGAAAATGGATGGAGTATTTTAATTATTGCATCTGTCATTTATAATTTCATTAGTTACCTGTATGTTGAGACAGACAGCAGAAGCACATTATTAGTGCACTACACAAATAATCACCATTTGTAATTGATATTTCAATGATAAAACCCTGCCTTCGTATTTTAGTCTCAATACACATTTACCTTTACACTTCACTGAATTTAATTTGTCTTTTGGATTATTTTAGAGTGCAGATGGTATTATCACATACATGCACACACTAGAAGGTTGAAATATCCTGTGAATTTCAAATAATGGCATCACACTGCTGGAAAACCCACAGAGCCAACAGAAGAAAAATGGTGGAAATATATGGTATGGTTAAAACTACTATATTCAATAAAACATTTTATACAATGAAAATCCTATAGATCATTGTATTCAGATAGAGATTGTAGCACATAGCAAATGTAAAAGTACCCGCTATTTGCGTTCCTTATCACACTACACCTACACGTAGGCTACATGTAGCACCTCTGTGGGAAGTGTTGGCTAGCCCCAATGCATTTGGATAACCTTGAAGTACTGTAGCATTGTTATACTGACATGCACTTTTTAATACTAATAGCTATAATTGTACTGCCAGCAGCTAGGTGCGTTTCTTGACTTTACATGGACACACACACAGCGTGACACATTGGCTGTATCAATGACAAAGAAAAAGACGACAGAAACAGTGGGATGAGTCAAGATTCTCCTTTGACAAGAAAGCACATGTACTTCATGTTTGATATGCAAAAGGTAGTGTAGCATCTACTACAGTTGATGTGGAGTTTATAGCAGAATGCAGACTGCAGTGCATTTCAATGGAACGACATCTGTATTGCCTGTCATTTATACACCAGTATAGTGTACCATTCAAAACCCCATTTCCGAGATAAAAATGAAGATTTTTTACAAATTATATAAAAACATTTTGGTATCAAGTTCCTACAGGACATATATGAGGTACAGGTAAATTGTGATTCTAAAATGATCCTTTTTCTCCTCTTCAAGTTCAATGATGCAGCAAAAATAGCTGAATCACACAGTATGCATTGATTTGAATTCCAAGGTTGAAGTTTGCCTACAGGTAGACAGTATTACATACATGTACTGGTATAGCAAGCTGATCTTCTTCGTACTTATCGGACTAAATGTCCTTCATAGAAAATTGTCAAACTTACATCTTGTAAGCTGCAGGAAATAAATGAGAGACACTGTCTTAATATTACAAGCTGCCAGATTTCAATGAATGACAACTGTTCTGGATCAAAATCACCATCTTTCGATATATCTTACACGATGGGACTAAGGAATACACACATGTAGGTCCTTAGTTATTCATCAAAACTATTCTAGGTCACCGTTTGTATTTATACTAATATAATCTTGGCTAAAATTTTAGATCTCCATGTAGAATACCGGTACTTATTAATATTCATGAGCTGTCCCTTGCTATTTACTGTCACTATCGTTCAGTGGTTTTTGTTTGATGTGGCAAAAGGTATTTCGGTTTGCCAGTTGATGAGGTAAAACTTACATGTAGCTGCAGTTCTTTTATACAAGAAACATCTACGGAGCGCAGAAAAAGAGCAACTTTCAGAAAGGCTGGATTAGAGCAGTGAAAAGTGTCTCTGACGCTAGAGTAACGAAAATTATCAAATTCAGTTGAAATTTATGTCAAGGGACATGTGATGATGACTTTACCTATGAAATGCCCTAAATTGCTATATTTCTTCTTGTTCATCCCAGGTCCACAATCGCCATTGATAACAATTGGTTTGGGCCAAATCATGGTAGTGACATGGTTAAGAGGAAATTGTCTGCGATGGAACTGTAATATTCTACTTCAAAGACAATTTATGAAGGAGTTTATCTGCTATTTTTCATGCATAAAGGACACAATGAAAGAAAATTACAGCATCTAAGATATGTGCATGGGTGCCATATGCTTTGATGTGAGGTAGCTGCACATGTACACATGTACACAGCTGAGAAAGATGGCCAACACATCAATTTCAATGCATATTCGTGAAGTCGAATCACATATATCAACATCTAAGCTAGCTTTATACACATTTGTGTGAAATACATACAATGGATTTCATGCAATTTGACAAGACTGATATTGATGAATTACAGCTGTATGAACTGAGACTTCAAGAAATGCAATATACTCTAGTCAGAGCTGTGTTTCATATTCCCCCAAACCTTCATGTTGAGCTTGGCAATTTATCACTTGGTATGAATCGGTCTATTCATGAACACTGTGAGTGGGGATAATTAGGGTAAGGAGAGGTTGATTCGTAGGCTAACAGTGCCCTGCAACTCATGTTTTCACCACAGATCTGTCACTATCACCGACCATTGAGGGGAAGAAGGCATAACTGTACATCATCTTTTGAAAGGGGAAAGGGTATCCTTCATTGATATTTGTGCGTGGGCCAGACAATTGGCAAGCAGAACAAGAATGAACTCTTATGTTAGCAGGAAAAGGATTGATTCTATTTGTAGATGTCCCTTGCTGTTTATCACAACATTGTACTAACAGATGTACAAGAAAGCTATTACACAAATCAATTTAAATACTTCAGGTAATCTACTCTGCTACTGGCAATGACTTTATGTACAAGTTAATGTGTCATTCAGTGGCTTCAATTCTCATTCACTTTTGCTAATTTCTGGAATTAAATGTTTTATACTTTTCAACATGATAACATTTGAGAACAAAGGTCATAGTAAAGGGATGGGGTCATCCAATCTACAGCTGTGCCACTTTCTTGTTGATGAACAACATTGTCTCTTCCCTGACATTGGTGACAAATGCCAGAAAATTTGAAACAAATTCAGTATTTGATGCATGTTTATAGTTCAGCAGTTTTTGTAGCTTGCAAATCACTGCAAAACTTAAAATTTGCAGAGTCAATTTTGGTTGCATCCCTTCATTACAGTCTGGGTAAGGTTATGTCTCAGGAGGCACATGAGTGGCAACTTTTGACCCATATTATAGTTACCATATTTTATTGGTCAATCCTACTTAGTAATGCTCTCAAGAGACATACACTGTAACCCAGGGAACCATACACCTGTTAACAGATTTTGGTACAGCCAACATTTTGGAAATTTTAGATATGTAGATGCGATTTTGGGATATGTTGTGCATAGTAACATATCTGTTGTATTCTGAGCACAGTCATGGACGAGATTGTCTCTGTTAGTAAGACTGCTCTGCGGGGCTCTCATCCGGTTGTATACTCACACATCTATGGAAATTCCATTCAAAAATCTCTGAGCAAGATGGCACGATACAGACAAGGGCGATGCATCCTGGGAGAAACTGATGTACGATGTAATTATTATATTATGAGACAAAGTCATGGAAAATATAGCTTCAACATGTTCAAGGTTTGTTGAAGTGGCTTCCAAAGTCCCACCTTAATAATGAGTGTGAGCTACATGTATGACTTTCACATCGTAGATGGCTTGTATCATACTTGTCCATATAAACTGATCCTAGGCATAAAGGTCATAGTTCTGTTCACATTTATAAAGGAGGGACTTCTAAAGCCACTTCTACATAATATTGAAGATATGATAATTAAATCACAGATCAGGATGCATCACTCTTGTCCATATCGTGCCATTTTGAAGAGATCCCCCCCCCCCCCCCCAACTGTGAAGGCTGGCTGGATGAAATCCCCGCAAAGCAATCTGGGTAACAAAGACCAGATGGGATAACTCACTTCCCTTTGACATCCTATTCTCATCTTTTATTACAACTGTTGGGTTTACCTCTGTGCAGACTTGTTTTTTGAAGTATAACACTAGTTTTTCAGCGTCTAGATTCTATCAAAATTTGTGACATTGGAAACAAAAATTGACAATTTTCATAGCGTTCAGTCTGTATGTAAGATGAGGATGAAAAGCTACAAAAATAAACTGAAAACATACAAATTTTCCTATGAAACCTTTAAAGATAAAGTGTATGTGTCAATTTTGCTTGAAATACATATAGCACATATATATATACTGAATTGTTTGCTGTTGCCTGGAAGACAGTTAAATTATTTGTTTTTGTGTCAATGCTTTCCAGGTCTGTCAGCGGGAGATACATAAGATATGGACACAGACTGTGGGTGATAACTACATTATCAGTAATACCATCTCATCATCAGCAGGAAAATTATAAATGCATGACCATCTGTCCTAAAGAAAATTTCAAGACATATTTATACTAAGTCACTGAAATTATGACGGCCGCACTTTCTCAATGAATGCATTTAATGATATAGCCTAAACTAGCAGCATTTTTTGAGTGACTGTAAAGACGACAGGAGCGTTGACAAATCATTAAAACCAGAAAATCAATATCCTCATCCGATACTTGAAGATTCCTGACAACATCTGCTCCTTCTAAACGTGTATTTATGCTCAGCATTTTCAAATTGAAATAAAAAAATTCAAGAAAAATTCACAGAATATGTCATTTTATAGCACCACCCTGACATGAATTATTTCTAAGGACATTGCCCAGCAAGGTCATAATTTACCAACCGCTGTGGCATATTTATGATTTGGTTACAGGATTTTTTTAAAAATTTTACTAACATGAATAGAGATGCAAGATCATCACAAAGTAATTATTGCGACAGGATAAGTGGGTGATTTTGAGTAGGTTTGAATGTGCTAAGCAAATAAAAACCAGTGACAGAATAAGTAGACTCAGACATATTACCGTGAGAACGATATTACTAAGATGAGGTCACACCACGGATCATGACAGACTACAATGACGACAAAAGGGCCCGAAGGTTGCTCCATTTGTAGCACAGAAAAGACTTTGAAATGGTTTAATCATTTTCAGTATTTCTGATGAATACATGTCTGCTAAGACACTGACTGACCTATATAAATACTGTCTGTAGACATTTGTCAATTCCCCTTGCATGATTTGGTGATTTAATCCAGTACATGAAGAGAAACAGCAGTATCTCCATAACGGTAGTGCCCATACAAAAGAAATAGCAGATGTTTTCATTTCACATTACACCATTTAATATTTATACTTGCATGTACAGCGGCATTTTCCCTCCAAGACAATTTTCACAAGCTATCTCACACCTAACCTATACTAAGAGTAGCCTCCAACAAATGCATGATTATCATACGAGGAATCCCCAGTTGATATGTCTAATTAAATGATGAGAAAACTGAAAGAAGACATCAGACAGTTGTTTGAAGTAAATATTCTGGTCTGTTTGATGATGACATTTCAGCAGTTGTTCATTAGCATAACAAATTACGACTGAGAATACAGCCATTGATTGAAAATTTCATTGCAATGAAATGGATTTCAGAAGCGCGTCTGTACTTTGAGGCACATCCTGTCTGTCACACGACGTGATGAGTAACGCTCACATAGTAACAACCTTTTCATTTTATCTGATCAAGGAGGAATCAAATGATTATGTCTGATGTTTAACTGATCAGCTAATAGAATTTATGTTCAAGTTCACAACACAACCTAGTACGTCTTCAAGAACATGATCATACAAATATTAATCACTAGCATATTTTTCCATTGTATTATTACTGTGTTGGAAATAATAATGAAATGTCAAAAGAAAAAAAATTCACATCACCTTTTCTCCCTTTTTGGATGAGGATCTAGCCATTCTGATCCATTTTATCAGTTATCCGGATGGGTTCTATTAACACAGTTGGCTCTACAGCGATCACACTAATAGCATATAAACTAGATGAACTGCACTGAACTATAGTGAGCCGTTGTAAATAGTGTGTGGTTCGCACACAAACGGCTACGGTGAACTAACCTACCGCACGCTTGCTGTTTAACATACGTAGAATAATCCCATTTGTCATCATGGCTACACATCGGGTGCTCTAATCCAATTTGCGTCTGCTATGCCGTTCCTTGCATTATTATCTGATTTAACATTGGGAGCACTGAATTCACGTGCTGCATGATAAACAGCCTTTAAGCATATTACAAAAGAAACTCATTATGACTCAGTTATTACCCTCGGGAGACTTAAATCATATTTCCGCTCACTTTTGATTCAGGCTGACATAATTGACGTTGTTCATTCTATTTCCATATTTCGTAGCTCAATATAGCATTTTTTTCTATTTCTAAAATGGTTTTCACCTCAAGGGTGTCAAACAAGCCTCTCATCAGTTTTACACAAACAATATGCTATACTGCATAAACTGAAAGTGATTCAATGGATGGAAATGTGTTAGTGTTCCAAATGAAAAACCTCATTATTACAGAACTTTTGAAAAAAATTGCTGGACAACCAACTCTCCATACGCTGGCAATATATATTGTACAGTTTGTCAAAGGAAACAAGAGATGGACAATCATCAGAACAGGTTACTCAAAGTTTAACACTCGTAAAAGCAGTCAGAAAGTTCACCATCACACATAAGCAAATGATAAGCAAACATGAATTTTTTTTGTCATAATTGAAGAACTGGATATGGATAAAATTTCACACTCAGCCAAAAAAAACATTTGAGTGCAATGAGTTTTTAGTTTCAAGGAAAACTATATGTAAATAAATGTATGTGAGAAGAATTGAAAAGAAGTTAAATTTCATATCTTGGAAAAAAATAAAACTGAAATTGAACAAAAGCTGAGAAAGGAGGAATAAAACATTGCATAAAGCTTGGCTTGCGGAAATCTCAAACAGAAGGATGTACAAAATTTACTGTAGCATCCTGCTGTCAGGAACAGTCTTTAACTACAGTGACAAATAAGTGTTTCAAAAAGCACTGTTTCTGGAATACAACGGGAAGGACTGCAATATTTTAGTATGGGGCAATCATGACCTGGCTTAGAAAACTATGTATTTTCAGCAACCTAAGATACGCTTCTTGAAAACCTACCAACCCCAAATACTATTTCACATGTACAAGCTAAGTTCTTCAGAAGGAGTACAATTTTAAAACTACTTTTCTAAGCTGATATGCTGGGATGTTATTGTCCTGAAATTTATTACAGTCGCCCCGTGGTTTAGTACACTTACCAACATTGTACAAAACTCGAAAATCTCATCTCCAGAGAAAGTATGCTGCATATTTCATGTTGAATTACATCTTGCTCAAAAGCCTACGTCACTCTAATAAGCCTCTTACTTCAAATTGACAGGTAATTTTCAATGTTTTGAATGCTTAGGAATGGCAAGAGTTTCATTGGCATGAATGAATACATGCTATGCAGAATCAACTAGCAAGTTTAATTTGCCAGAAAATAGTTTCAGTGATACCAAGGTAACGAAAGGCCTTACAGCAATATATGAAAGAAAGAATTGTTAAAGCATTTTAGGATTGATATGCTCGGTGTCAGGTCCATACCATAACATGAAAGTCTGAATGTTTTCAGGGACAATTTCTAAAGAAAAATTCTAAAATTCTAGATTAAAAGAGTGTTTTGAAAATTAATTGTTTTGGGGTTAAGAATAATAAAATAAAACAATTCTTTAAAGAGTGGGTCTTTCGGAAATTAATTCTGTTTTTGGATGGTTTAGAAAAATACAATTATAGACCATGTGAATCTTTTGCCCATGAATGCTGTTTTTGGTAACGCAATATAACCATCACAACTAACTCAAAAGATCAGTCTTCAAACGTGCAAGAACAGAACCAACACTGAGGTACTACATGTATACTCTGAGGTACTCAAAACTAGATTGGTAGTTCTGTAATTTTGCCATACACCTCCACTGGCATTGACTTGTCTACAGGCCTACAAGAATGGCAATTTCAGTGGTCAGGGGAAAATGGTTGCCCTTGACCTTGTAATTTTGGATTTCCTAAACCTGACTTTACAATCTATATAAATCAGTTCATAGAATGGCGTTTAATGGTAAGTTTCTTTGTTGCCTTGTACCTGAAAATTAAGGTCTTCACAACAAGGTTTTTTGTACACAAACATTGAAATAATAGACTTACATGTAAATATACTTGATTACATCATGTACAGTACATGTTGTATGCCCTTGTACTCTCTTTACTTCAATAAAATTCACTCTTTTTCTCTTTAGTTGAATCTTTTTAAAATTTCTTTATTTCACAAAATGTGGCTGTGGATAAATAGGATCATAGACAGTTGAAATGGTCCATAGAAAGAAATAGCACTTCAGGCTGTGCATCTCTCCAAGGAGTGATTTTACTCTTGCAAGGCACCTATTCATGGAATGAGGAACCTTAGTCTTACACACTTCCTGGTCAAGGTCTTTCATCCTTGTATATTTGCATATCCACTACAGACAGAAGGTTAGCACTGGTGAACAATGGATAACGACTTAGTGATGGAGCGACTTAAATGAAACCACTCATTGGTTAGTCTTGTCACAGTGGGAAGCCAATCAGAGCATCACAAAAACAGTTAGATACTCTGCTAATACACTGATCATCTGACCACTCATAGTCAAACCCAAACAATGATGGTGGAACTACATTGTACTCTAGCCGAAAGAAAGTTTAGAAGCAAACTTTCTTTAAGCTGGAGTAGGCAGTATAATCTCAGATATTTGACTTACATCCCAATAAATGCAGTTATTGCACAAAATAATTTGATTTTGGCATCCTTTGTCAAAGTTAAAACATTTCAATGTATTGAGTGCTATGTGATGTAAACAGTTTTTAGCTGAGAAGACAGACAATGTTTATGTGTGGTATAGACACACTTGAAAATAGGTTTCAATGAAAATAAACATATGGTTGACATTTGACAGGTTTATACACAAGGAGGATAGAATGTGCACATTGAAAAAGATTCCTTGGCTACAGAAGGAATCAATTGGAAAATTCTGGATATTTTTTCAAAGCAGCCCTGTACTGACGCATATACCAATATCATGAAAAACAAATTCTCAACCTCAAAAGGAACTTGTGCACGAGAAAGTTTTTAGATGTTATGACATCAAATATTTCAAGCAAGAATGAGCTGTAAAATACTGGTCAAGTTATTAAACTCCTTCATTTTTTTTTCATATCCAACATGTTTTGCAGTCACGTTTCCCAGTAGAAAATTACAAATAGTTACAAATACAGAGATAAAATGAAAGAAGGTGAACTCATAGAGTTTTTTACAATTGAATGCACACTGTGGTGAAATGATGCATAGCAAGTCAAAATATTTACTGAAACTCCAGTGGTTGGAGGCATTGACTTTAAATCATCCATACATTTTTAAACTCAAACAATTTTGCTGAAATGTATATTGAAATAGCATATAACAGTAGATAGTTTACCTTCAGGCTAGATGCCAACTGACGAATATAGAAGACATCTAAGTCTTGAAACATGTCCTCTGGGCACTTGAAATCCATAGTGTCAGCACTACAGCTCCCTTCTCTATCACTGTTGTGTCTTCCCTTGACCTACAGCGGTAAGGAAAGAAATCTTCCTTCATATGAGATTTTTGTCAAGCACTGCAGTCTTTTTTACCAGCGTTGCCCATGTGTTACAATGTGTTCAATGCACATGTAACCTGCTTCAGTTCAGACTCTCCTCTGACTGTGGTTGTAATTCTGGGTACCCAAACTATAAGGGTCTCTTTTGTTACATCACAAACAAAAGGTCACACTGGCAAAGGTAGAACAATAGAGACCTGAGAATGGGATTCCAGGGTGTTTCAGCTTGCACTTTTTGTAAACTGGAAAGGTAAGTATCATATTACACTTTTGCCTTTGACCTGGAAAAGAGATGTTGAAGTAATCTCACATTGTGCCATACCAGGGGATACATTTTTTAAGGGACAAAGAAAGAAGTATGTTGGAACGATGCCACTAGAGTGTGTGTAACACTGTAATTGGGAGTGGCACCCCCTGAACAAGCATTCAAAAGTGTTCAATAGACAACAGACTGGTACAATTTCTAAAACATTGTAACACTAATACTAAGTACACAGGAAATCGATTGTACATGCACAGGACCATTGTGTGGACCATTTTTACAGCCTGGTCAAAGCATGTGTGTTTACAATGTAATGTGACTGGGTATTTCAATTGAAATTGAAGGCCATGCATATCTAGAATATATTGTGATCTTTTACAGTAAATGTAAAGGACGAAATAAAAACTACAGCTATATTTCATCACACATACATATATACATATATATATAAATATATATATATATATATATATATGTGTGTGATGAAATGTAGCTCTATATATATATATTATATATATATATATATCTTCTATATTAAATGTAAAAGGACGATATAAAAACTACAGCTATATTTCATCACACATACATTATATATATATATATATATATATATATATATATATATATATATATATATAATGTATGTGTGATGAAATATAGCTATATATATGTATGTGTGATGAAATATAGCTATATATATCTATATATCTATATCTATATCTATATCTATATATATCTATATATATATATATATATATATATATAATATATATATATATATATATATTATATATATATTATATATATATATATATATATATATATATGTATAAAGGAGCTGTAAATAACAGTGCTGTTATGATTGGATTCCCTCGTTTACTACAATTCAAATCAAACATTTCTTTGTGTCAACTAATCTTCAGTCTTTTCAACATTTTCCCTATCACGGCATGAAGATAACAATCAAATTAATTATTATCGAGCACAAACATACAGTGTAAGGTTTCAAACAACGCAACAGAAAGCGTTAGAAAGGTTATTTCGGACAAACATGTTTTATTTTTATTGAACCGACTTCCCACCTTTGCCATGGTATCCATCTGTGTTTATGATAATTCATATCGATCAAGAATAGCATTTGTACTTTGTAACTGTATAAAAACAAAAAAATCAGCACCTCGATTTTTTTTCGGCCCATAGACGGATGTTAATTTGTTGTAAAACAGAACATGATACAGTATAAACCGTGCTGGATATTCTGGTTTTTATTATATACGGCAAGTCACGCATCAGTGACCACAATCAATGATACCTATTGTATCCGGGGTCCATCTGAACTCTGTGCACCAACGGTAAACTGAAAATACGTTTACCCACCTTACCGTTATCATTACAAGCATTTCAAAATACAGTGAACAACTTACATTGGTGTTGCGTCTGAAGTCTTTCAAATCCACAAACAATTCGTCAATAGCTTTCCTCCGTTTGCTGCTCTTCCGTAGACTGGCATAGAGTGACGACGGGGGTTTTCTCGCACTTCTCAACGATCGAACTTGGCGCCTCGTGAAAGTCGCCATGATCCTCTGTTTGTCGATTCTTTACTCCAACGAAAAAAACGTTGCGTGGATAAAAAAAAAAAAATACAGCCAGGACTTGTATGAGGGCGCTCACAAACTCGGCTGTGGTTATCGCCCTCGCCGGGCAGTGTTTTGTTGATGTACCAACTTTGAAAAAAAGCTCGCTTGAGTCAAACACCTTCAAAACTTATGGCTCATCCTAAATTTTATAGGATATCATAAAAACCGAAATTTCCAAATATTTTCATGAACGGAAATGCAGTCATTCAATTTTCCTACGCCCATTATTTTGCTGTTTTAATATTATTGCTGTCTGCGACAGAAAAACGAGCCAACATATCAAAGCCTGATATTTTAAAGCATTTTCAGTCCTTTCAAAATAAAGTTCATTATAGTATGATTAACGATATTATTTGTGACACAAATGGATTTACAGAATCGAATTTACGAAGGAAGAAAACTCGGAACTCGAACTTTGTATATTGCCATATCATATGATATGCATATGGGTATTATGGAGGCAAAACCAATTAATTACTCTCGGGCTAAGGTTTCTTTTCCACCCTAATGGTATGTGAATGTTAGTCTATTTTCTATTAATGAGGTTAATGTATCACAACAGCACATTGTGAAAACATTTTCGACTTGGGATATCGTGACACTCCTTTTTAGAAAATAAAGACGCTTTCTACCATTCAGATAAGTTACCCTGCAAACCACAAAAGTGGTGACATTTTGAGTGAGATCAAGTACGCACGAATTATCTGCCAAAACAGTCATTGGACACTTTAAGCAACTACAGGCGATATGGTACAACTCAGCTTGTGAGTGCAGTAATATGTTGTCAATCGTCTTCGGCAGCCTATTTGCTATTGCACTGGCACTACTCATCTTGACGTTCAGCATATTGTTTATCAATGTTCAGTACTTAAAAGTTCTAATGAAAAAGGTAAGGCTTGTATATGTAAATGTATAGCACAGTCTTCATTGACAACATCATAGCCAACGGTTCAAGTATTGTACCTAGTGTTGGACGTCATTCAAACTTGGTGTTGTATTGTTTCGTTTATGTGAACACACGATTGGAACTAATTTGGGGAAATTGGATGAGAGTAATTATTAGAAAATGTAACGAAATCGAAATTTTTACAGCGAAATTTTACAAAATGATAGAATAGTGTAAAATTTGAAATATTGTTCTCATCGGACAAACAACGAAAACACAACGATTATATGATACCTCTTTCATCGGATTCATTTTTATGAAAATAAGTTCATTTTTGTGTAAATGTACTGAAGAAAACGAAACAAAATGCTTAAAATTTCTCGAATTGAGGAATTTGAGTCGGGGCACTTTTGAAATGCCCCTGACTTTTTCATGAATTTAAGGCTTCATAAACATTAAATTGAGTCAGCACACATTTTAAAAGACCCTGACTGACTTAACTGTAAATCAATCGAAAAGCTTCATTTTGGTCGAGGAAAAATGACAAACTGAGATTATTACTAGTGTTTCAGTAATGAAGAAACTACAGACAAACTCTCATATTTTCATTAAAATATGAATATTGTTCAAATGTTATGAACAATATTGCATTAGATACTATCATGCACTGATTCTTACTCATAAGATTTCAACAGCATCGTAAATTTTGTATAAAATTTTAAAGATGGTAAGCAAATATGGTGTAAAATTAGAGAAATTTCTAAAATTCTTGAGAAATTCTGCCAATCCAATTATCCCAATTTAGTTCCAATCGTGTTCTGACCATTTAAAAACAATGTAAGCACCCTTTAAATTCAGAATATTTGTCTCGTTCAAACGAATCGCCGCTTTCACTACTGATCTTCGAAAACGAAGTCAAAAGTAAAAAATGAAATAACGCGGGCTCTTTAGAACACAATTTCTATTATAAATCCACATTTACATTTCCGTACTTACGTACTCACTCAGTCGTTCTTCTATATTTCTTGATTCGAGAGTAATATTTGAAATCAGCGAGCGTAAGTGCTTCGAAACTCTACAACGTGAGGAGCGGTCGCAGTCAGAAAAATATAACAACTTAGCTCGGTGACTGAACCATTCTATTTGAAAGTGGGGATTTGGCAGAGCTGTTCTGTCTGTTGCCTCTCCGCTAGGTTATTGGATGCCGTGTGTTGTGGGTTCGAACCCCGAATGAAGACACTGTATTTTAGCCACTTAAAGGCATACAGTCATCTGTAATCTAAATATGCCCATATATGGTCAAGGGGCGTTCCTTGGTATTCAAATGCCAATGCGAGGGCGCTGTTTTTAAAAAGCGGCCACCAGCTTAAAATCTGTGATTGGTTTAGATTTCTCTTTCCATGTTAACTGTGGCAAAATTGGAACAGATGACAGTATACCTTTAATTGGTATAGCATACCTAAATTTAAATATTTGAAATGATAATTCATGGCTACGTAAGGGTCATTTTGTGTTCATCCGAAATAAACATAGAGTTTAACACTATTTGTTGTCTTTCACTTCATTATTTTTTCATTGCGTTACTCTATACAACTTTGATAAACTCTTTCTTCTGCTTTATATAACATTTATCACCACAATGAAATACAAGGTATAATATATACGCTGACAGTGCGTCACCTCTGAACCATTACTTTCAAAAATTGCGGAACAAACTTTCAAAATTTGCGATAGGTGAAGCATGACTACAACCTGGATGCAACGATGGCAGATGAAAATTCAAAAATTCAAAATACAAAATTTAAGTACAGGAACAAATTCAATCAGAGGCTTAGCCGGGCCCTGAGGCAGAGCGAACTGCTCTGAGTTTTAAAGAAGAACAATACATCAAGGGGAGTCAGGGTATTTTTTCACACACCACAGATAATTTGGTCACTTAATCACTTGATTCTCAAAAAATTCACACAGGTTAAAATTCTTGTTGTAGTGTACAAAATATCCAGCGAAGCAAAGGCGATTGTCCACACATGTTCATTTCCCGATGTCACTATGGTCTGAATATATCTTATCAGCGTCAAGTCAATGAACGATGGTGGTTTATTGAAAGCATCGATCTTTTACAACTTTGCTGGCCAGGCGTGTTTATTCGGGAAGGGATCCAACCTCAAGGTGAAGTGAATGAAAAATACGAGTTATAGATGAGTTCTAGATGAATTACTTATTTAAAATGTGACTACAAGTAGCATATGTGTCAACTGATTGTCGACTGAAGCAAAAGCATTATTTTTTCCTTGCAGTTTACTAACGTATGAAATCCGGAACCACAGCAATCTAAGATCATGAATTACTTTTGGAGATCGTAGAGTGGAAGCCTCAATATCTTAGGGAGCTGTAATTATTTACGGCCTGGGGTCTGAGGAATTTGAGGGGGCACTAAAAATATTGAAGCTACTAGATGGGGTGCTCAAAATGTAGAGAGAAAGAAGAGGGAATACTCAGTTTTTGGTGCAAAATAAATTGAAACATATCTCAGATTGCACTATTACACACATCAATTTCTCAAAATTTTCGATGCGAGAGGGGGACACCCCCTCTCGTGCTCTCCCCCTTGGGATGTTCTGACAGTTTTATTTAGTAAAATACAACTTAAAAATACCTCAGATTGCACCAGACTGCCATTGCACACATCAGTTTCTAAAAATTTACACTCAAGATAGGAGACACCCCCTCTGACACTTTCCCCTTCAGCCTTTCGTGTGTCCCCCCCCCCCACTGTACTTGAAAACCCTGTCATGATACTCATATCCCAATTAAATAATACTATATGGTTGGATACTGGTTACAGCATGAGCTTTTATATCTATATTTGTTGTGACTTTGAATTTCATTTTGTTGGTTTTCACCTTTTTGAACCGTCATTAGATAACCGATGATAATCTAGCAGGGTACACCAGGATTTGAGAGGGTTTACTATTGATGTATTTTTTGTAAATTTTACAAATACATAATTGATATTTATACTTTTCTTAGTGGGGGGTCAGTCAAAATGTCGTGTTAGAGAGGGCGTTTACTCAAATTCATCACGGTTTGAAGGGTTTACTCGAAATTTCGGTGTTTCCGATGAAATTCCTCCGGACCCCCGGCCGTAAATAATGACGGCTCCCTTACCGTCGCAATAGCTCAGTCGGAGCATAGGCGCACGGCGAATTTTAAAATCACTTGTCTGTATTTTTAATGTCGAAACATGCATTTTATTAATAAATGTGCAAACAGAAATCATGCGGACAGGTTTGAGACATACAGTGAGCAGTGCCCATAGTAAGGTTGTCGCCGCTCGGCTGTCATGTACACCTTACACCCTTAGGGTGTAAGTATGTATGAGTAACAGTAGAGCTGAGCGACCACAGCCGTGCACTGGGCGCCGTTATCTGTATGTCTCAGAAGCTGTCCATGTGATTTCCGTTTGCACTATTTATTTAATGAAATGAATGTTTCATCATTAAATTACAGACAAGTGATTTTAAAATTAGCCGTGCGCCTGTGGTCGGAAGGAATATGTAAACTGGCAACGTATATAGTACTTCACCATTGTCCTAAACTTTACCGACAAAGCCGTTCCTCGAAGTGCCAGGCCAAACGATGGTTGCCAGGCTACACATGTCGAATCTCAGGGTTGGTGTACAAAACTATGTCTGCAACTGATCGCTTTTCAGAAATGACTTCCACATGTACTCATTTTAGGCCTTCAATTCGCGGATCACCAAGATAAAGGGGAAATACCTTTAAACACTGAACACGATTTAAATCCTGAATAAATCCTATCCTATACCCACAATCTGTAAAACATATGTTATTACTGAGTTTTTTACAATGTCAATCCAAAGGGGTCACAATTGCTTGAAGACTCAGTAGGCACAATAATAGTCAATCAATCTACCTACCCGTGATACCAACGCGAACTTGAATTCCTCGTCCAAATAGTCCAAATTTTCAATCGGACATGTACTGTATGGGTTATGACTATGTATATAAGAATAGAATCATTTGCCGTAATCCTTGATTATCTTACCTGTAACTGCCTAAATTGTCAATCACTCATGTAAAATATGAGTCATGAGAACGGAAAATTACAATTATTGATTTATCAAACGACAAACGCCGCAATTTTCATATTTCTCATTATGGTTGGCAAGTTGCTCATACACACATTGGTAACTCTTATCTATCCAGGGAAGACCTGGCCGACTCTTCTATGAGTGAGTAAAGAAAAACACGCATTTTTTCCGTTTAAACTTTGCATATGTAACCGCAAAACTATATGAGTATTAAATGATTCAATCGTTATAAAGAAACGTTTGCGTGGATTTAAAATATTTGAGTGTGAGCGAATACATGATAGTTATGCTCAGCTTTTACTCATTGTGTGACGTCAGAGAAATGCAAATGAATTTAGATAGTTCTAAACAGTCTTATTGAAACACCGGAAACATTCGGATCTGGACATTGCAAAAAGCAGAAGTGCCACAGTTTAGGGTGTACTTCGTAAATACCTAGCTATCCAAAGTTTATCTGGTGACATGCTGTTTATCTTTTTCATCCAGGGGTCAATATTCTGGATGCAGAACATTTATAGGACGCAAATTAAGTGACCGATCACCATAACAAATAATATGCGACATGGTTCACAAAATAGCTTAGTTGCTGACGTGTTTATCATCGGGAAATCCCTACCTCAAGAGCAGCATGATGTAAACAAATACAGCCAACAGCAAGTCTCGAGTGAGCATTTATTTTTTCTAACTTCCGTGTCGGTATTTAGCACAGTTGCTGGGTCCATCCATAGTCTCAAGATTTCAGTACGTCGAAGTCACAGTGGAGAAACAAGACGAGTCAAAGAAACTGCAAAGGTGAGAACAAACGTTGGTCGTAAGGTAACGGATATTCAGGCTTTTTATGCTTTATGAGCTATGTCGTATTAAACAACTATTGCCTGGTCTTGAGGGCTATAGCGCCCGTCTATACCCCGAGGGGCCGTGTGTTACCAGAAACGCATCGCTATTCCCCGTGGCCGTAGGCCGAGGGGTATAGCGATGTGTTTCTGGTAACACACGGCCACGAGGGTTATAGACGAGCGCTATAGCCCGAATAAAGACCAGGCGATAGGTGTTTTTAACACACCACATGCTCATGATGTATTGTTTATATAATTTTTAATGTGTTTTGATATTTTGCACCACAACAATCCATTGTAACAAGTTTACTGGGCGACTTTCCACAGCGGTTTCAGTTGTACGTTGTAGTACCACTTTCTTCCAAAAAATATTCTAAGCATACCTAGCGACATCCTTAGTTGCACATTAATCTTTCCTTCGATGAGCTTTCAAGTTTCTACGCTGTTGGAATGTTGGAAAATGTTGGAAAATCTGTTTTAAGAGAATGTGTCGTCACGTATCCCGGACGCACATCACGTTCCAGTCACCCGCCATTGTTGCAAAGCTGCAGACGACACTACGGTCACGTGACCAGACACTTTTCCAAATTTGGTCAGGACTATTCCCTAGGGAAATAGCTTTTCAAAAAATACCCTCTGATGTCACTTTTGTGGATCCGATGGGGACTAGACGTCAACGTGACGTATTCTAGTGAATCGCGACACGGAATGAGCATGTGGCGTATTATAAATAGCCCTACGAGTACGGCAAGAGTGTACGGCTCTCGCTACGCCGCCCTCGGTCTGAAGGCGGCGTAACCAAAGCCGCCGGACACTCTCGCCATACTCGTAGGGCTATGTACGACAGATGATGAATGTTTGAACATGGACCCTCGTTTTTTCATCACCGTCGTCTCTC
The DNA here is from genome assembly GCF_041260155.1 of Ptychodera flava. Taxonomy (NCBI): domain Eukaryota; kingdom Metazoa; phylum Hemichordata; class Enteropneusta; family Ptychoderidae; genus Ptychodera; species Ptychodera flava. The sequence continues at coordinate 7,975,246 of NC_091947.1, forward strand.
TCTCTCCTCTCTCTTCTCTCTCGCTCTCTCTCTCTCTCTCCTCTCTTTGTGTATTTGTACTCCAAAGAAAACGAATGGGTCGACATCGCTGCAGTTGCATATAGCGACAAAGCGCGTCGCCATACAGTCAGCCATGCTTGGCGAAATCACTATCTCATCAGATAGCTCGGCGCATTGCGTGTATAATATTATATTAACCACGGATTGTCGTTGATGTGTTTACAAACATGCACGGTTCATTTGGCATTCATTCTGTAAAAAGCACGGTTTCGCAGCGAAATCATCCGAACTCTGTGTAGCCTTCTTCGCTTTTCTTTGGAGTTAAAATGGCGCGTTCTATCGCGTTGTCTCATAAGACTTCCCCAAAGATTAACGAGTTCCACACCCTTGGAATACGGAGTACACGTATCCCGCACTTTCAGCTATAACCTTCCTCTCTAAAATCCTGGAAAGCATGTTTATATTAGCCTTTTTAACTATTTGCAAATGAATCATTTGATTGTTGAGTCCCAATCTGGCTTCAGAGAACAGCACTCATGTCACACTGCTCTGATTAAACTGACAGATCACCTTCTTTTATAGAACATTGACTCTGGTCTCTTCAGTGGTTTATTGTTTTTGGATCTACGTAAGGCCTTTGATCTGGTTGACCATGATATTCTGATAGATAAACTTGCTATTTTAGTGTTTCCGGGTCATCTCTCCATTGGTTTCGCTCTTACCTGACAGACAGAACTCAGCTTGTTCAGTACCTTGGATGTGAGCCGGAGGTCTTGTCAATTGCACAGGCGGCCCAGACACTATTAATAAGCTTATTATTGAGTTTTTCTCACTGTTTTCTCTATCAATTCCTCTCCTTTTCTTCATCACAGTCCCTCTATGGATAGAGGGACTGTGTCTTCATGCTCTGACTGATCGGAGTAAATAAAATAAATGGTTATATAACCTAACCAAGCCTCTTGACTCTTTATTCATTTTACACCCCATTACAAGGACGCTTATCTCTCATATACACATCTTGTAATTAATTAGTCAACACAACTAATTATGCTAATCCGTGGATTTAGCAAGGGTTGGTCAACATGGAAAGACAGAGATGTAAATGAAATGTTTTATTACCTTTCCTATCTTTCGCGATGTTGACAACCCATAAAATCCCTGATAAATCCACGGATTAGCATAATTATTTGTATCGACAAATTAATTACAAGATGTGTGTATATATGAGAGATAAACGTCCTTGTAATGGGGTGTAAGATATATAAAGAGTCAAGAGGCTAGGTTAGGCTATATAGTCGTTTATTTTATTTACTACGATCAGTCAGGGCATAAAGAAAGGAGAGGAACTGATAGAGAAAACTGAGAAAAACTCAATAATAACCTTATTAATAGTGTGTGGGCCGCCTGTGCCAATTGTTAGTGGCGTCCCTCAAGGGTCTATTCTCGGCCCCCTACTCAACGACCTTACCCTTTGCCTTAACAAGGGTGAGTTAGATATGTTCCCTGACGACCAGACTTTGTGTGTTTCAGGTAATAGCGTTGATCAAATTATTTTTCGTATGAACGATAATGTTGTCCCAATCTCATCGTGGGTTTCTAATTATGCTATGGTTGTCAACACGGAGAAAACTAAAAGTATGGTTATTGCTTCTTGCCCTAAAATTAGACATGTTACTAACACTGAGGCCTCTATTTGTGTCACAAAACACGAAACAATTATCTCTAGTGTCTCATCTCACACCCTCTTATAGGCGTTTCAATTGATTCGACTTTAAGTTGGGATGTTCACGTTGATAACCTGTGTAAGAAACTTTCTATCAGAATTGGTATCCTTCGCAAACTACGTCCATTTGCCACTACGAGTACTCTTTTGGTTGTGTACAATGCACTGTTCCTTTCTTTGATTGATTATTGTTGCACTGTTTGGGGCAATACTCAGAATACTTCAAGTCAATCTTCACCGTATTTACAAACTCCTGCAGAAGAGGGCTGGAAGAGTAATTTTAGGGGTTGACATGAGTGTTCCCTCACGAACTATCTTTTAACTTTGCACTGGTTGCCGATTGACCTACGTATTGTCTATTTCACCGCGTTATTGACATTCAAATCATTGAATGGCCTTGCACCCCCTTATTTGACTGACGTTTTTCATCGAATTTCATCAAACACCCGTAATGCCAGTCATGGAAATTTGTGTGTTCCAAAATTTAAGACTACCACAGGTCAAAAGTCTTTCTCTTTCCGTGCTGCGAGTACTTGGAATACAATTCCCCCTGCGATTAGAAATAGCTCAACTTTACCCACTTTCAAAGTAAAGTTGCGAGATTATCTTATGACGAAGTTTACAAATGAGGGTTCAGATTTAGATTAATTTATTTTCTTTTGTTGCAATGAAGATGTTACTCATCCTTATTTTGAACACTTGCTGTATTTACATGTACATTGTATTTGCTATTTATACGCATGTACTTTTTTCGAGCTCTCAGAGGGCTCTGATGTAAATTACAATTTGATTTGTAACTCAGATTACCCTCTTTAAATAAAGTCTAATAATAATAATTTTAAAAAACAAATTACAAAAGGAGTAAAACGCTTAGCTGTGGGTCCATAGCTGTGGGTGTTTACAGACGGGATTCCTGCCTTTTACGGGCTGGTTTTGACTTTTACGATTAACTGTGGGTCCATAGCTGTGGTGTTTTCAGGCGAGAGTCCTACCTTTTACGGCTGGTTTTGACTTTTACGATTTTAACCCCGCCACCACACGAGTCAAAACTAGCCCGTAAAAGGCAGTAATCCCGCCTGAAAACACCACAGCTATAGACCCACAGCTATAAAACGCTATGAAAATCTCGGACTGTTCACTTTATGTGTTTTTATTGTTGTTGTTTTTTTTTACGATTTTAACCCCGCCACCACACGGGTTAAAATCGTAAAAGTCAAACACAAGCCTGTAAAAGGCAGGAATCCCGTCTGAAAGCACCACAGCTATAGACCCACAGCTATAAAACGCTATGAAAATCTCGGACTGTTCACTTTATGTGTTTTTGTTGTTGTTGTTTTTTTTACGATTTTAACCCCGCACACCACACGGGTTAAAATCGTAAAAGTCAAAACAAGCCCGTAAAAGGCAGGAATCCCGTCTGAAAACACTTTATATGTTACCAAGACATTAGCCCAGCTTTTCGAAATATTGTACACGGGCCCTTCCTTCGTGATCATTGAAATCCAATCGCTCATGAATAACAAACAAGCTTATTAGGGTCAATGGGGCAGTGCGCCATGGTTTATTTCTAGCTTGACATTCAGCAAAAGTGATGCGATCCATTATGCGATTTTCCCCCGTTGTGCTGGTTGTTGGTACTATTGATGCAACAATTATTGTATTTTATCATCATCATATTTATTCAGTACTATAGGCAACTATGATGATATTGTCTTTTATCACTGGCTGCAAAATACTTCCGTTTTCTTTTTAAAATTTTTGGACATGCAAAACAGGATATCAAGGATGGCTGTACTGACGGGTATGTCTTACAAAAAAGACACGCAGGTCCTGAAATGACGCGCGCGCAGACCAAAACAAATCTTCCTCTTTTTTGGCTTACAGTGTATACTATATTACCAAAAAATCATACAAGCATTTTCCTGTTTGGTTGCATATTCTTATTTTGTCACCGTTTTCAATCCGTGGCACAATTCGGCCAACCAATAAACCAATTTGCATTTTCAAAAAGAAAATCGAAGTGGAGCTAATTTTAAATTTTCAAAAGGTTTATCATCTTGATTATTAACTTTTAGGCCTATTTCTAAATTTAAAATCTTTGGGCTGAGATTGAAATATAGGAAACAGGTGTATACTGCTGTGAGGATGGCACTTTACGGCCATTCAAATTTCCCTCTGACAAACTCTATTTCCCACAATTCGTATTTCCGTTTTTTCAATTTCCAATATACCAAATGTCCGATTTTCCCATTTCATTTGGGCGTGGCCCAGTATCTTTTCATACTATGGCGGAAATAATTGTATCGAATTGGAATTAAGGTGTAACATTTATCTCAGTGTGACCAAATGTACTGGGGCGGGGCTTACGATAATTAGAACAAGATACTTTTAAAATTTGCGGGAATGAGGGACTGGTCGTTTCTTCGGCCTTGGAGGCCGGTGGATTCATGGGGTCACCTTGTTTTTCACTTTGGTGATGGGGTCACCTATTTTGTAATGCCCAATTAGGGGTCGGTGTGTTTTTTAAATTTCGACACTGGCTCATACTTGCCTAAATGCATCGTACTAGCCATGAATTTCATCATTCAGTTTCATTTTCGGCGCGCCCTTTGGGCGCGTAACTTTACTATTATGAGGTTATTACGAAAATACCGCAAAAGAGCACGAGGACATTGGCGTAGCGTATCGCTCGACGCGAAGCGGAGGGTGATGCACGGCGGCGCCGATGTCATAGTGCATCCTTTGCGGTATTTTCGTGATAATCTTATTATTATACATCTTACATTCTTCACTGGGACATCAAATTGTCTAGCTGTGCAGCTATCTGTTGGCGGGATAGGGTGCGTGGCTATGCAGGTCATCAAAAGGTAACCCCACCTTTTGATGACCCGCATAGCGGCGCACGCTACCATGCCAACAATAACTGCTTTTCCACAGCTACAAATTGTCAGAGTAGTGACCGTTTTAGTGCAATATCAACATTTTTCTTCCGATTTATAGTGCAAATGTAGAACGCTATCTCAGACGGCTTCTGCAAGCTCTGGAGTGTGTGTACTACACACGTACGTACAGAGCGCGCGAGGCTGAACAAACTGGCCAGTCCCTAACATCGTCTCACATACTGGAAGACAAGAAAAAAACTGTTCTTTGGATGGTAGACTGCGCGTGCACTTCAGCCGCAAGAAATTCAAGAAATGGGTGAAAAAGGAAGAAGTCACCGCGAAATAGGTGTTCCCAAAATGTTTAGCCCAGGGCAAGTGGTATCTCTGAACGAACTGTTAGACGATGATGTCTCAAACATGATATCAAACGCCTTTAAGGTCAAGATTTTGATCGGGTTGGAACAGGTGCAATTTATAAAGTGAGCCGGCATACGAATTAAAACTATGATTGGTTACTGAGATCATTATGAGAAGAACATCATTGCGTACAAAGATTGACAGCTGAATAAATTGATCAGATAAAATTAAGTGTGGATGCCGCGCTCTGATTGGGCTGATGACTGTCACAATTTACGCAATGTTCCAGTTTGCGACATTGACGGGAAGCGCGCAAATCTTCAGCAGGTCAGGTCAAACTGATTATATCGGACTTTCCTTTCCGGCGGCCGCAACACTATTGTTCTTTGTATGTTCGTTACTCTATCCGTTGAACGACTTGCCCGCGCAAACAACTGTCACATTTGATGCATTCCTATGCCAAAGATAGATACTATCAGCTGCCACGCCCCAAATGAAATGGGAAAATCGGACATTTGGTATATTGGAAATTGAAAAACGGAAATACGAATTGTGGGAAATAGAGTTTGTCAGAGGGAAATTTGAATGGCCGTAAAGTGCCATCCTCACAGCAGTATACACCTGTTTCCTATATTTCAATCTCAGCCCAAAGACTTTAAATTTAGAAATAGGCCTAGAAGTTAATAATCAAGATGATAAACCTTTTGAAAATTTCAAATTAGCTCCATTTCGATTTCCTTTTTTGAAAATGCAAATTGGTTTATTGGTTGGCCGAATTGTGCCACGGATTGTTTTAACAAACCAAGGTGAAATAAAGTGTTATCTACGTGCACATTCGTGATTTGTGTATTTTCTCATTAGCATTCTTCGTTATACCTTGAATTTGCTCTTGTTCACAGCGTCTCGTATTACAAGAAAGTAACTTTGTGCGCTTGTGCAATCACCATTTCTCATCTATGCCATTGGTCCAACACAGTAGGTTATCGAGAGACAAGAGGTAACGAAATCAGTCTGTGTTACTAAGGTAGACTCATCAGCTTTAGTGAGTCCGGAATGAATAATATTTGTTTCGGGTTTCCTGAAGGACAAATCAAAGTAAATAGAATAAAACGTTACGTTTCATTTGACATTGACCTGTAATAAAATATATGAACCAATATAGAGAAAAAAACTTTGCTTAGTAATACCAAGGCGCATATATCTGAATTTGAAAAGAAACATGTAGGTATTACTTAGAAGGGCGGGCGAGGGATACTGTGCTTAGCTTTATGGTCAATGTGAAAATTCGTAGTACCATCAGTTCATTAATGTATTCTCAGGAACTATTCCTGGCTTTTCATCCACTGACTCTTTCTTTAACAGGTATACTTACTTGCAACTAAGCGACGCGTCTTTACACAATGGAATATCAACCGATCCCTGGTATTAACGACAGTAATGGACACATCGAACAACGGAAAAATGCACCTTTCATAACGAGGTTCAGCCTGGCTTTTCTTGGGTTCTCCTTCGACTCTGAGAAACATCGCCGATGTATCAAGCACATAGAAATGGCGCCACCACTCAATGGCTTACAGGATCCTACTTGTACCATTTGCGAGAGTGTGGCCCCGTTGCAAATGTACAAAGGTAAGCGTCGAAAATAGGCAACTAAACTCAGTTTAAACACCAGAAGTGAAAGTTGTGATTTAATTATGACATAATAGTCCGCCCGAAAGAATTCCAGCTGGATATTTGAAGATCTAATTATTTTTAGTTCGTCGTTCTTCATGTTTTGTCGAGTATTTCATTGAGAGAAATATACTTAGTTGTAACTTCTCTGGGCAATAAACATGGCATTTTGGGAGTGCAAAAGGTCAAACGTGAAAAGGGGTCAGGGCTTTGAGGCAATGGCCGAATTCGAAAACAAACCAATCGTTGGTTGATTTGAAATTGCAAAAACTCCGACCTGCTGACTTCAAGTTTGCGAAACATGTCACATGTCTAGAAAGTGATAAAAGGGTGTCCTCAAAACAAGCATCCTCTAAGGCAGGCCATTCAGTTACCAAATTGTATGAAAACTTGCGCATCCAAATTTCTACCATTTCTCCCTGGATCAAATGATCAAGGCCAATAGATCAGCTGTTCCATTCCAAAGCTATGGAGACAGATCTCGCTGACTCCTAGTCATTTCTTGGTAATCATATCCGAAAATCCCGGATGCTGTATCCCTTACTGTATCATTATTGGTGGTGGTGATGATGATGATGATGATGATGATGATGATAATAATGATGATGATGATGATGACGACGACGACGACGACGACGATGATGATGATGATGATGATGATCACCACCACCACCACCACCACCACCACCACCACCACCACCACCATCATCATCATCACTTCAAGATCTTGACCAGAGTTCAACTCAGTGAAATATTCATTCACGCTTTAATCATATTTCGATTTCATCACTGTGACACTTTGCTTGTTGGGATGTCGAACTATCAATTGTAAAAATTACAACAATTCAAAACCCCCTCTGCGTGTCTGCTATCAAGACTTAGAAATCGGAAACCTTATTCTTGCACCGCCTATAAGTGCTGGTTTTAAACATTATCATCCGTAGTTATTCGAAGGAGCTGCCATATTTAATTTTTGTGCTTCCAGTCGTAGCATTTGGTCGACAGCAGAGGGCGCACTGAGTTTGTACCAGCCGATTGGTAATCCAAAGTTTTATGGCTGTAGATCTTTTGCTATTTATACCCAAAGGTTACAGAATAGGCTGCCGCCAGAACTCCGTTCTTCTAATCACTTCAATAATTGTTAACAATGAATATCGTAAAATATAAATGTTCAAGCTATGTTGACGTGATTCATCTAGATAGCATGCATGAAATACATTGTTTGTAAACAAGAAAGTCACACGTGCGCGGTTCCGACGACACCCTCCCTTTAAAGAAATCAGAGACACTCTTTTCAAGTTCATTATGTTGTCAATAGTTGGTGCTATTGCTAATTTCGACTGGAAACTCAGTGGTGATTGTGCACGGGGAGGAAAACGCCGATTTTCGAGAGGTTGTTCAAATAAACTGTCATGTCATCCTTATGTTAACAATAATTACATACAAATCACAGCATTTGCTAACACATAGGCTTTCAGAAAATGTACTCTTTCATACGGTTACGAGTTCAATTTTTGCACAGAATTCATTGATTTGAAGGGCCAAATGCTTGCCCTGCATCCTTCCAGACTTCTGTTCAATGCTTCGACAAGTATGCATACAGAAATGGTTTTTAAAAGTAAACTTTCATCATCATCATCATCATCATCATCATCATCGTCGTCGTCGTCGTCGTCGTCGTCGTCAACACTACTTCGACTACTAGTAGTAGCTATTATTGAACATTATCGGCCGACATATCACCACCAACATCATCATCTGTGTTTAAATTATTCCTGCAGACACTCAGACTTACTAAATCTACAATGCCTTTCAGGTACACCCTGGCCATGGAAACGACAGAGGCTGTGTTGCGTCATTTGGTTAGCTTTCTTAGCCACATTATTTACAGTTTGTCTGTCCAATAAGATATACCAGCGATGGGGAAATGAACACTATACCTTATACATCCTGTCATATTCTTGCTTCATGGGACCGGTGGCGGCGATCGCTATGTACCGCTTGGTGGCGTTCTTCACATCGTGCCCGCCAGATGGTATCAGAGCTATCTATGTCTTGACCAAAAGCCATGTTCTTGGACTTTTAAAACGTAGTGAAGTCATTAATTCCACACTGGCTGGATATCTCTATCATCTCTTAGCACTGATCTGTTTATTTCTGAACACCTCGTTTGAGCTGTACCATATTTTTACCGACTGCCCATCACTAGATATTTGGGGGCTTTTTTATTTTATTACAGAAGCTTTCGCATTCTTTACGTTCGCGTCTTACTGGTATGTTATACTGCTAATGCGACGTGCTATTGAAGTAGACATGAAAACAGCCAGTCTATTTCTACAGGAAGCTCGCAACAACAACGCCCTATGTCGACAGAGAATAATGGAAAATTTTGTCGATTTTTCCCGCTTAAATAGTTTCGTGTCGGGTTGGATAGTTTTACAAGTGAATGTTAATGCATTTAAACTATCCTGTCACTTATTTTGGAATTATGCCATTTATTCAAAGCAGAGTCACCTTGCCAGCGCAACGTTAATAAATTTGCTGATTTCCGTAGAAATACTGACTTACTTCATCTTACCGTTCTTCGCAGTCGGTTGGTTCAACATAGAATACGTTTGGAAAGATTTCATGGCCCGCGTCGAATATCTGCAAAGTGAAAACGAGTACTGGCCATGTTTTAAAATGATAAAACACCTTCAGCCGACTGTAAGCAACGTCACGGTCACCGTCTTATTTTCTGTCTTGACGGTGTTTCTGTCATTGCAATTCACCACCCAATACGCCAAGTACTGGGAAGAAGACTCCGTTTGTCATACTGTGTCTGCGATTTACAATATAACTACGGGGAAAATGTGAACAAAACGTGTAACTTCCAGGGGAGTTTCAAATTGAACAAGCTCAACTAGAATAGATGTGCATATATTTGCCTCACTATAACAAACTTTACAAAGTATATTAAAATACTGCAGAACCGAAACTTCATGAGTCGTGGCGTGGTGAACATACGATGCACGTACCTTTAATTCCGTTTTTACAAGTTACCAGGAATTAAACTTTGTATTCAGATTTATCGTAAAACGTAAACAACCAGACATAAACTGAACTAAAAATGCTCACGTGATTCATTATATATTGCAGTTAAATGTAAATTTGAACCTTTGCCACATGTTTGCGACTACATTTAAATTGCTATGATCAATATAATGAACAATGTACATAGCATGTTTTGCCAACTTTGATCAAGTAAATCCATCATCATTGAAATGCAAATGCGAAATTGACTGAATAATCTCATTAAATATGCAAATTAGGAATTTCCTGAAAACGAAACTTAATGACTTTCAATAATGTGGTATCATAGTATCTTTAATATGTATAGCATGTTGCGTCAACTTTGGTCAAGTCAATTCAGATAAATATCCCTAATTAGGAAAGTTCACTAAATATACAAATAAGGAATTGGCTGAAGTTAAAATACTTAATGACTTTCAAACATATTAAAGCATAGTATATTCAATATACATACCAAGTTTGGTCAATTTTGATCAAGTCAAATCAGATATATATCCCTAATTAGGAAAGTTCATAAAATATGCAAATAAGCAACTATCTTTCATGTCACCCCTTAATGGCTCCCACTGCTGATATATCTTGGTCTCATCAACATTTGTAGCAAATCTCATCAAATTGTGCACCGTCGCTTTCAGTGTATATCCTTTTTTTTCTAAAATCATTAATTATGCAAATGAGCATAAATAGTAAGCAAGCCACACTCACCAAAAACTAATCACTTCTTGCCATATGCAAATTGAATTTGTGTACCAGATTTGATTCTGATCTCATGAGCCGTTTGTGAGATATCGGGCGCACAGACAGACGGACAGACAGACAGAGAGACAGACAAACAGACATCGCTGCGACATTAGCACACGTGTGTGAACACGTGAGCTAAAAATACGAGCAAAGCAATAGCTTTCAATAACACTGTTGGTAAACACTGACAAGAGCATCGCCGGACTTCCTAAGTAAGTAATCCGCCAGTGAGATATTTTCACGTTAATGGCTTACATGTAAAATAGTTGTTTTATTGGTATAAGAATAAATATGAAAGGCTGTATCAATTTACTATCACTTATATTTAATTTAATTTAACCTTTTAGATCAGCAGGTGTTTATTAGGGTAGGGTATACGTATTTTTATACTTTATCTGATCATCTAGTCTATGTCGAAAGTGTTTCATTAAAGTATCTCATTAGGGGAATAATCCGATGCATGATATAAAATTAGAAGTGACATTATTACGGATAATAAATCAGCGCCGACGTGAAGTGAAGTGAAATAGTTAAGTGTGATTATCAAATACATAGTATCTTTGATCTGGATTTGTATAGACTTGATTGTTGTGAAATATTGATTTGTATTACTTGATGTAAAGGGATTCGCACTGTAATTTGGTGTAACATATCAATGTACGCGAAGTTTGTGATTACATGTTATATGTAAATCTAATAAAACATCTGATTGTCAATCGTGTACTGCTCCAGTGCATATGTATATATATTTCTGTGACACTTAGGCTGTAGCAATGACATAAAAAGAAAAGATAATAGAAAGGTAAAGCCTTCATTAAAATTCTCACTTTGAAAGATTTTGGCAGAAAGCCATTTTAAAATGACTTTTGTGTAAATTGCCATAGATGTATTGCAATAAACTGCTTGAACTGCACTCAGTGAGGCGTTGCAAGTCTCTATTTTCACAGTCTCTGCTAGCTCATCACTGAATTCCACAATCATCAACAGTGATAATCAGATGCGCCCGAATCACATCGATCTCGTCATCTGCTAATCGTCGATCGTAGTTCTTTGGTCATTGACTGCTCGCCGAACTGAAAACCGCACACAGTACAACGCAGTTACGAGTGACATTCGACTCGCCATGTCTAAAATGATACTGAATCGTCGAATAGGTCAAAGACTACACTGCATGTCAACTACAGAGGGCGTCAACTGGGACCTGAGTCGGACAAAACGCGTTCACATACGCTGTTTACTGCTCGGCCAGAGACCTGGGTCGGCCACAAACCACCCCTCTCGACTAGGAAGAATTGTCCGGACAGTGGCCGGCCAGAACCGTTCACACCTGTTTTTTTGGTCGGCCACGAACCTGCTAGGACAAGGGCCTAGTCTTTTTTGGCTAATGTGAACGGCCTATTAACAATTTCACGGATGGTCAATATTTTTTGTTCATAATTGGTTTACAGTTGTTGATTCATCTTCCTGTGATATGTAACATCAACCAAAAGAGCGCGCTTTTGTCCCTTTTACAGTTGAAATAATCATGGCAATACGTAAAATTAATACTTTGTCTCGACATATCTTGCGGACTAGAAAGTAGAGTATTTTCTCCTAATGTCTGATCTCGATATCGCTTACAAGATACAAGCTTAGTACAGTAAATCTTTGTTGAGATACAAGGTTGCTACTTAGCCTGGAAACCGTCAGCAAGCAACAAACATCGCCGAGTAAAATACGCCCTTCTCTCTTATTGCACTCCTGATCCTAGTGTTGCACCAACAGCAGCTATTTACATGCGACTCTACGCCGTGCCGTATCTTGGAGCAGTACGTGTGTACGCATAGTGGTGGAGGTAGACTCGTTCAAGTCGGTGAATTGCTAAAAAATAAAATAATTTGTACTGGTTTCTCTTGTGTCTCTCCTATTCATGTAAACCTATTTGGAATTTGACAGCCCAGAACAGGTTTTCGTAACGATTGAACGCGTTACCTTTGAGTTTCTGCCGGATTGGGATGATCCCGGGAGAAACTACCCTGTATAGCATTCACTCCATTTCACGCGTTTCAAATGAAAACAGAATACAAATAATCGCGTTCAACCAACTCAAACATTCACAAATCACAGACTTGAACCAAGTCCATGGTGGAGAGACTATGCTCTAACGATTGGGACTGAGAAATACGAGTGACCTGTTCATTATAAGAAATACGAAAAGAAGTGGTGCCTAGGCCATCTAATTGTTTCAATCGCCGTTCCTCCACGGCGCGACGGACGGACAATTACTCCCTTCCTTGTATACTCAATCCGTTAATGGCATCAAAAGGTTTGTCAATGAGCATTTGCCAATTAAAGCAACTAGGTAGCTAAATAATACGGTGGATATGTGCAACTTGTAACCAGAAAGGGTTGTGGTTGACATAGAATGCATAATGTACGCAGTGTAGGAAGAGTTTGAAAATATGCTTTGTTTTGATAAAATGATGAAAAAGAAAAAAGTTGGTCTCCGGTGTCGTGATAGCATTTCATTGTCATTAGCCGGGCGACGGTTGTCAAGTGATACATGCTAAATTCTGTGCCAAATTGATAATAGGTTTGTTAGAATTTACTCCACGTTTTTACTATCGTGCAACATAATTGATTCAAGAATCACAAGATAACCCCTCTGTAAAGTATTGTACTATCACGGTCGATGGTATTTGAGTAAGTGGACAATAATTACCAACGGCAGTAACATTTCTGTACACCTGTGTCCCTGAGTGTCACCTTCTATAAGTTCTAACTGCGTTTCCTTTACGTGATTTTTATGCAACCTAATTCAGAACTGGAGTCATACAGAACGGCGTTCCCTTCAATCAAACATGTGTGACACTAGTATATGCAATGTCAATCATCCATGATTTCTCTGAATACACAATATGTGTGAAATTGCCATTGCTGTGCTCTCCGCTGTCGCTCGTAACTTTCGTAAATTACGACAAAAAATGAAAATTTACGAAAAAAAATACACGCCCAATCGGCCATTTACGAACAATTTTGTTATTTTTGAAGCCTGATTTTCGGTCAAGATTATGAATTCCGGGAAATACTGTCATATCTCGTCTTTCAAAAACTACTCTGCCCCTATCATCGGCGCATCGACGATGGTAATAGCTTTGGACTTTGACCTGTGCTAACATGAGCATGCGCGAAAAGGTTTCAAGATCCCCGGGTCGTGTACTCTCATGCTGGTATGTCATGCATTACGGTAGTTTCGAGATACCCAAACACTCACATGCTGTCAATTTCCGAATGGACGCGGGTGAAGCGGATCGAGGGAAGCGGGCAGTTACAAATGCTACAGATACATGAGATAGATAGCATCCTCAGCTGGTGCTGGGAAAGTAAGTTTGGCATAAAAACGGCACCTGATATGAAAAAATTGGAAACAATGAAACCGCCGAGAAGAGATCAAGACAGTCAGCCGGAAAGACAGTCGAACTGCAGTCCGGACCGCCCATGGTTGAACGATGTACCGTACCGCCAGTGTTTGTCTGTACATGGAGATGGAAACGAGCCGGAAATCTTAGCCGGAAATCCTAGTTGTCATAGATTTGTCATATGACGATCGGCAGATTGAATTTTTTTCAGTGAACTTGCCAATTTTAATAGGTTTCCTTCAAAATATTTTACAAGAAACTGTCTCAGCAAATGTTATGAATACTGATAGATTTCTTTGATGATCCAAAGACAAAGCTGTGCACAGTCCCAAGACGAAAACCGTGACGTTTATCCAGACAAAAAATAAATGACGATCATCTGCAGCGTTTTAAAAGTATAACTGTCTCTAAGAAAACATTAGCAGATCTCCAGTCTCAGTTCGCGTACTTAAATTTGCTGTTATAATGAGACAAAATTTGTGCGAAACCACAGACTGCAAATGTTCTGATCAGTGGTTGTTTGATAAGAATTTTAGAGATGAACATGGCATAATGACTGCAGCTACCAAGAGGCACCACCTAACACCTATGAATGACATGCATACTTTCAAAGTAACAGAGTATTCCAAATATGAAAAACAGGGGAGAGATTTTCTAGCATCTAAAACTTGTGCAAACACTGATAATATTAATGACCACTTCAAGTTCATATATTAATATATATAATCATCAACCACTGACTACACACACAAAGGGAGTTACAATTTGTGTCACAATATACTTGAAAATGTTATGTTGTGTAATAAAGATCGATAATTGAATAACATTCATGGGCCGGTTGACCAAAATGACACACTTTATTGAAACAAGGAAGAAATTTCAATGTTAAAGCACTCATGACCCATGATGTAATTGTGTTATTTAATGGGTCTTTTCAAAATGTGTATCAAAATATGAGTGTTCATTGTCAAAAAAAACTAAAAGGGATTTTTCACTTTCCTTTGTCTATAATGAAATCATTCATCATTTCTATCCCCTTAACATCATTTATTGAGTACCAGAAGTGCTTGTTGAAAATTGGTGGGCTCAGCATTATATAATTTGTGCTTACTAATTTATTTTGAACCAAATTCGTAATTTACTAACAATTTCGAAAGGCCAGGAGAGCACAGCATTGACATTATCACTCAGAATTTGCTTACGTAGGCATCGTTACATTCTACCTACACATAATGCCTGCAGCCCATTCAACCAATTATCTATGATTTAGATTTGTCAGTAAGTTCAATTTTATGCATTTTAGAGAAAGTTAATTATGATTCAAGTAGTAGAGTAAACGTGGACAACTGGGATGAATAAGAATTTTACACCCCATTTTATTCATTTATCTACATGAAGCGAAGGAAAAATTAACCATCCATGTAACTAAAGTATAACCCTGACCTATATATGAACTCACGCATGCGCAACAGTGCATTGTCCTGAACTAAGCAGGGAAATTCCCTGCTGAGTCACACACAACATGTTTATATACATGTACGGGAAATTCCGTGTGAGTCATCACCATCAAACTAGCCTATATAAAGGGACTTTTACCCCCCGTTGTCAGTCCGGCCGGCCGGTCGCGGAGTCCAGCTGATGTTGAACACGAGAGTTCCTATCGGTACGAACTAAATTTCATATCCATTCAATCCATAATGTCTTAAATATCTTTCCAGAGGTGGACTAAATCCTTCTTGTTTTTGAATTTCTAGCGCCTGATGAAATATGTCCTGAATAAGTTCTGACTCCGGTGCCTCCTCGTTCCGAAGGGTTGCGCCTTTTTCTTGTATTTGTGTAAGCAGCTGTTTATATTGAACATAATAATGTTTATATTTCTCTCGTCTCTTTGCTACACCAGTTTTCCCTTGTATCACATCAATAACAACACCTGGTATAGGAGTTAAGGCTAACAGTACCGGAACTGTTGGAATTGCTGCTATTACAGCAGAGCTTACAAGAATTCCTTTAGTAATATTAAGAGCCATATCAATTCGACCCATTAATTTATAACTTCGTCGATATGCAGCACTTGTTCTTTCTATGTAATCAGCCAATTGTTCAACGCTTTCAACAACTGAGATGTGCATTTTTACTGTATATGTAAGGCATGATAAAAAATAATTGTAAATATTAGTAATATAGAAATACAATATGGCAGAAGGAGGAGAAGATATACCACTCAAGGATTTCGATGATGCAAATTTGAATGATGATGATGACGCTACTGCTGAAACATACTTCATAGACGATGATAATACCCTTGCAGAAGCTGATCCTTTCCTTGCTAGCCCAAAGGTTGATCGTTTGACTGAACTTAGAGCAGATGAAAAATTAAGAATGGTTAAAAAATTCTTAAAGGAGAATAAAATTACTGATCCGGATGCACTAAATGTATTGGTTATGGAATCTGAGATTAGGGATGGAAAGCTGTATTATAAAAACCTCAAGCTGTCTAAGATAGAGGAGGTGGATTTTATAAGCTCACCACATTAATGAGAGAAAAAGGAGGACATGAATTTATGAGAGAAGTATTAGGGGGCCGCTCTAGCGCAGAGCCCGAAATGTGAGTCGTGAATTGCATTCTGAAGATGTGATAACCGATAAAATACCGGCTGAGAGATGTCACCAAAAGACATGGTATATACAAAGATAAACTGACAGAGTTACGGCAAGATGCTTCTGGTAATGCAGACAAAATACAAGCTTTTGAAAATAAAATCGAACAATGGAACAATCTAAACCCAGAATATAGAGCTTTTGTTGATGAATTAAAGATAGCAAATATGCGTCTTGATGAGCTTTACAGTGAAAGAGAAAATCTGTTAGAGCAGACAGAACTTACACCCGAACTCAGAACAAGACTAGCTAAAATTGATGATCGAATTGAAGTACAACTTGATATGATCAGTGGGGCACGTGAAAGACTGGCGTCGACTAGGTCTCTTCGTGATGTAATTTCTGATCCAGAATTGTCACTCAGGCTGAAGCTGACAGAGTTATTTAAACGAAATGGTATTACAATAGCTGCAATACTGACTGCCCTTGGAATGACAATATCAACAATTGCCCTGGCTGTGACTAAGAGGAGGAGGAGGAGCGGGAGCAGGAACTGGAGCAAACGCAGGAGGTTCAGGTCCGCCCAAAGTATATACAAAAGCGAAAGAAATTGTAAAGCAATTTGGTGAATGGTTAAAAACATTGGCCGCAAAAAGTGCTGCTGCAATACCAGGTTTAATCGGCTCCCTTGTCAGTTTTCTATTAAAACAGCAGGGTCGGTTGTCGGATTTGTTGGAGAACAGCTATGGATATTTTTAACTGGATTAACATTAGTCATTATAAATAAAATTATGTATTAATATGGCATCAACATGTTTGGTGAAAAGAATATTGCAAAGTTTCTTTCTAAAAATAAAGACCTGTTTGGTTTCTCTGTCGAATTGGAATGGTGCAAACTCCGACGAGTAAATCGACATATACTTCGAGCAAATCCAGGTGTCCGACTCAAAGATGATAATCTATATCATAACATATTAGCTTTCATGAAGGAATGTCAAAAGACTAACTTCTTTAAGCGACTAGAATTCATAGCTGTATTCCAGGATACTGAGGATGACCAAGAGGCTCATCATCTCCAAGAATATTGGGTTCTTCGATTGATTCGCGACACAGGCAATCGATTTATCTTTCAGTCAGACGGAAATATTTACGTAAAGATGTGATTTTTGAATTTTTCTTCTAAGTTATTATATACACGAAGTGAAACTTAAGATGTGATTAATTTTCTTTTTAACATGTAATTTCTTTTTTTCTTCTACTATATACATTACACGAAAATGGGGTACGATAGAACATTATCACCGACTTTCACCAACCGAATACCGAATGGAACGAAGTCAGAAAGAACTCATCACGTGATTGCTCATAATCCAAGTGAGGCAGATCCAGGCCAGACACTTATCATACGATGTCCGAAGTTAGAAAGCGGAGTACTCTTAGTTCCAGATACTTTCGACCTGGTTTTTGATCTCGAAGTAATGGGAGATGAATATAACCGAGTAGTACAAAATGTTGCAAAAAATTTGGTGGAGCGTATGAAACTCACATTTGAGGGTCAGACACTTTTCGATTTGAATAAATATAACCTTATTGAATGTTATCGCGATCTCTTCAAACATAAAAAGGAGAGAACGAACATGACACTGTACGGAATTCAGAACGAAAATCTAAGAAAATTGAGAAGTGTTGCGAAAGATGCAGATGCCGCCGTCGTGGGTGATATTTTACTTCTCAACACATATAGAACAAAATATGCTATTCGTCTCACTCATCCCCTAATAACAGGTCATGGAGTTGCATATCCAAAAGCGTTAGGGAGTCATATTGAATGGGAAATTACGTTGGCACCCGCCCCCCAATTACTTGTCAGTAATCAGGTTGTTACAGCCAATTATAAATTAAAAAACATTCAAATGGAATACGAAACAATTTCTGACCTCGATCTCGCGAGGTCAACTGCTGGTTATTACAACGGTGGAAAAAGTTACCTTTACGAGCATATACATTATTTTAGAACAATCCCATTCAAAGAATCGGACACGGTTATCAATGAAAATATAAATGTACCACGACGTAGCATTAGAGGTATCGCTATACTCTTCACTAAAAATCAGAATCAGTCAGAACTGAACAGTGAACTTTTCTTTAACCCCTCCATTGAATCTGTGTCTGTATCAATCGAAGGCATTGCAAATAAAGTGTACGCTCAGAAGATGATACCAAGACAATTTTGGCGAGAGGTGCGACGGTATTTTGCTGAAGATAAAGATTGGTGTGAAATTGATATAGATGAGGTCGATTATTTGAAGAATAAATTCTGTCTGTTTATCGATCTGCGTAGTTTTAAAGATATTGAGTTTCATGGAAATGGTTTAAAGTAATGAACACAAAGGACGGAATTCAACTTGAAATTCTGAAGAAAGATACCGAGTGGGGTGGCGATGACGCTCACAATGATAATATATTTGCCCACATTTATGTTATCAGTGATGCCCAGGTCACTGTTGAAAATAGTAGATTAATGTCTTTACAATATTAACCATAACCATGACCCGTCGTCCGTCCTATCGGCCATGTTTCTGCCAGCCATTCACCCGTGTCTGGATTATATAACTGCACACGCTTGATATCATTTGGGCCATCATAATTTTACTACGCTTTTCACTACGGATTTCTCCAGCCTTTTTCCGTACAAACTGTACAAACTGTGCCTGCTCGGGCTCCTTCCCAGTTTTAAACAGATCATAATAGTCTTCAAAGTTCAAATGTTTTCTAACACAAACATCTTTCACCCCTTTATTTTTTTTCGTCTCCGAAGTTGGAGTTCGAAAAGCATACACTTTCGAGCGTATGCCGACAAAATCAAGAATAGGTTCACCATTCAACTCATCTTTAAATTTACCTATCACTTTTTTATTAATCTTCGGAAAGTTGGGGGCTATTGCGGAGCTCATCCCACTAGTATCATATATAGACTTCTCACCATTCTTTTCAACATCTTCTCGGACTATATCATTGAAAGTGCTGACGCGTGAGCCGTCCGGGTTCGGGATCGGTACACTGTAAACAAAACTGTCAGTATCCATGTAGGCTAATCGTATTCCAGGGAACTGTTTTCGAAAGTAATTGTAATGCGTCTCATACATAAGCAGCTTAGAAAGTTCCAGTACTGCGGCGCCGATGAAAACTGGTTTTACATATCTATGCTCATCCGTTTTCAGTTCCAGTAGGGCACTGTCGCAGGAATCACCATCCTCTTCGGAAGTTATGAAAGTTATATGTTTCATCTTTGGATTATACTTCTGAATCTTTTTACGTCCACTATCCGTGCCGTTCCAGTCCGAAACAAATTTAAAGTCTCTGTACTTTCGAACATCTTCTATTGTCTTACCGAACATTGCATTATTCATCAGCTTATAGAAATTCTTTTCAAAATCTGTCCTCCCCTTTGCCCTCATTTTAGTGTTAAAGTCATATATTTCGCGAGACATGGAGCTTCATCGAAAGCAAGCACCCGATAAATCTTTTTCAATCTCATTCCCATCCGAAGATAGAATTCCAGCAACTTGTAGTGTAAGACATAGGACTCTCTATCCATCACACTTGTAATCAGTCGACCGCCCTGCCTCGGAAATTCATAGTGATGCGGTGCTAATGGCAAATCGCTGTGTTCTTCATGTAATTCGCCTGGGTATTCTAAGTCTACTTCTAGAAAACTTGGTGGAAAGGTGGAACCAGGTCCCCACGCTCCGCCAGCTCCGCCCCCCGCTCCCCCCTCGGCGGCCCATTCCTCCCACTCTTCCATCGTCATCCAATGAAGTCCGCCCGTAGGCATTGCCTGACTCATTGCCCAGCCGTAGAGATTGTTTGCATCGAGATATTTTATTTCGGTCACCGGTTTCTCCGGATCGTAACTAACGTAAGTATTCCCGCCGGCGGCGACGTAAGCAGGATGATTTGTCTGTAATAATGAATATTACACTGGCTGATACCGCGCCTCGAATCCCCCTCTGTACGAAAGTCATCTGCTCAGCATCTTGAATGAGCCCAAATTTATTACCCGTGTAAAGTAACATAGCATCCCATGTCAAGCCAGGCGCTGACATATAGTGGGCTGGATCTAACTTATATGCTTCTAAACATGTGTCACGAAAATTTTCGAATATATTTGCAAGAAGTAGAACGTCAGTCTCACAATAGAATTCCATATAATCACGGATCGTCTTACATCCAACTTCGTCCCATACTCTTAATGCATGTTCGTAATCGGACTCTGAAATCCCCTCTTCCGTCAATTCGCTATAAAATTCCCCCCTCTCCGGGAGCTGCTCCTCTCCCAGTCTGTCAACCGAGTCTAAATATTCGTAGGGGAAGAAACCTTTCGCCCTTTGAATGTCCGGGTACGTAAGTGGTACTGCCGTCCATCCGTGGTCCGGCACAGTTTTTGCCAACTTCGCCAATGACCCCATCATCAGCTGAGCACTGTCCATAAACTTTATAGAAAAGAAACGTCTCTTTATCTCCCTCTTCCCTCCGGCAACAACAATTGAGGCGTGAAAAATAAATGTTTTCGAGAGACCCATAATTCCTCCATTGCTCGTCTTAGCTATAATTTTAGGCTCTGGTCCCCCTCCGGCGTCGATTTCATGTAATTCTTTCAAAATAAAAGAACCATCGTATCCCTTGAGGTTGTGAAAGTAGATAGGAATGGTTCTCGACGGCCGGCATCCTTCGCAATAGAAGGTCGCCTCCTCCTTCACTACTCGGTATCCTGCCGGCTCTCCACATGCAATACAGACTGGATCACATCCGTCACGCTGGTAATTAGAAGGATCCCCCATCGGTTTTATTTTCAAATAATACGATTTCGAATAATTCTCAGCCCGTTCTTTCATATCCTTCAGAAAGTCTGTAACACAGGAGAGCCCCGTGAATGTTCTTTTACCATAAACAGTGGGTGGTCGCCGTTCCGAAGGGGCCCCCCACCCCCGTTCCACCATAACATACGAAAGACAAATTGGAATATGTCGACCGGTCCCCTTCTCAATAATTGCCTCAGTATCTGCATAGACGACGTAGGGAGAAGGAACCTTCTTCCGATGTCCTTCAAATTGACACACTTCCTTAGGAAAATCTGGCTGGGCAGTGTCTGTTCCACAGTATACCTGATGTTTTTCTAATTCTTCTGTTGACTTAAAACCTCTTTTACAAACCATACAAATACACTTCCGTCTGCGCTCATTCTTTCGATTAGTACGAGAATTACGAAGGCGATTTTCCGCAGTAATTGGTACGAAGTGAGAACGGCCGCCGTCTTCGCCAACTATCAGTAAGATATTTGCTATTTGATTCCTATCGCTCGCCTTCGGAACGGGCTTCACCTTCCCTTATCGGAACGGTTCCGTCAGGGCTCCGCCAGGGGCACTATATAACACAGTTATGTCGGACGGGGGAGCGGGATCATTTTCGTAGATCTGAAATACTTGAAGTTTGATGCCTGGATTTTGCTGCTCGAAGCGCTTGAATATAGTCAGATCGGCGGGCGTAGGAAAGGGAATACCTTCCCAACAGTAGTCAGCCATAAATGGGGCGTACGTATTCCATTTTCTCCTTACCTGACCACATTTCTTTTCACGAAACTCGGGGTCGGTCAACTTTAAACTTGCTACGATGGCGTATTGAAAACAGTTCTCGCTGCCCGAAGGTAGCACCAGATCGCTAACACAATGCTTATTTTTTAACCATCTGGGAAGTTGGACTGCGCCAGCCCCAGCCCCGAGTAAAACTTCTACTAGAATTACTTCAAAATTAAGTATCTCCTCGAGAACGAGACCAGAACCCTCAACATTTTCAATTGTATCAAGCATACGATCGTAGCGATCTATTAATTGTTGCCCCACATCCGATCCCGATCCTCTTACATCTTTTGTGTATGTATCATTTAATTTAACATACAATGAACGCGGTTGTGTATTACCAGTTTTCGGATCCGATAATTTGACTTCCATTTCGGTATAAACAGAGTACATCTTTCGTTCCGTTTCTTTGACCATACCTTCAATATCCACCAGCTCCCCGATATCCTTGACTCGCTTGACTTCAGGAAATTCTTTTCGTAAAACTGCTCCCTTGAATGCTGTATGTAATCGACGGGCCATAATAATCTTATGATATATACTATCCTAAAAATTTTTAAAATGAAAAATAATTATTCTATGATAGGTCATCAAAATCCACTATAATTTTTTGTCAGCATTTATTTGTTTATATATCTCACCTAATCTTTCTAAGTCGACTAGTTCTTCCACATCTTGAATTTCTGGTTTATTAGGCGCAGCACAAAATATTAATCTCTCAACAGTGAAAGAAAGGCCACGCTTACTTAATCGCGGTTTAAATGCTAAGAATTCTATCTTACTACCTTTTCGGATATTACGAGGTACAATAGCAGATTTTCTCGGACTGGTAGTAACGGACTCACTGTTTTAAAACCGCAGTCAATTTCTTGAACCATATCAATACATGTAGCGAAATCGTGAACCCCTCTCCCTCTCCCTCTCCCTCTTTTAAACTGAAATTTAAAATACCTCATGCCCGGCTGTGCCTCGCTCCCTCGCTTCGGATACACTTTAGATGGATTGTAAAATCCACAGGAATCCCTTCGGTGACGGTTCCGATAGTATTCTTGGAGTGAGCGGCCAGGCTTAGAGCATAACTTTTAGCAGTAGATGCATCGAAACTTTCACCTAGGGTACGGAATATTATTAAATCAGTAAACTTTTGAAGACTAAGTTGCCAACTGACACACACCCCATCACATGTAGCTGGATCTCTAGAACCGTACTTAGGTCCGATGTTGAAAACTACTTCTAGCTCACTGTCTACGTATATGAAAGGATCTACATATTCACCAAATACTAATTTGCCTCCATCATCAATTTTGATGTTTTCTCCTCGGTTTCAAGTATTTTTATTGCATCTGAAATAGAAAGGATTGTCATTGTCTTATAGTATATATCTTAATAAAAAAAAAAATTAAAAAAATTTCTATGATATAGTATCCCAAAATGTCATACATATTCATAAATGGACCAACTGGAAGTGGTAAGAGTTACGATGCAATAAATTTGGCGGAGGGACCGGAGGTGTATCACGTACCAGAATTTGACACTAGTTTTTCCAGCAACATTGCCGACTTTTATAATGGGCGTGTCACCCCCGTTTCGATTGCTGTTTTCAGAATCAGTTTATAGAACATACTCTTAGTTTACAATGTCAGGCTGGGAGGGCCTCTCCTTCGGAACGCTACATTATTTGTGACTCTTCCATAATTCAACATCTAACTTTTTCTAGAATCCGGGTGTTTCCACGGAGTCGGAAGAAAAAAAGATTGTTTCTAGAGCATTTGACCATTTACCCAGTTTCATTATCATATTCAAAGATATGCCTTGGGATTATTGCAGGCGGAATGTGTTGACTCGAGCCAGGTCGTACGAAATAACCGGTACCGCCTTAGAAGAACTAGAAGAGATTCACAATAAGTTCAAACAGACTTTCTTAGAAATTTGCCACGACTACAGACTTCCATGTTTGGTAATTCGGAACACTCTTACCCCCCTCGTTCTCAAGAATATACTTAATCCAACAATTGATACCGAGACAGTCGGACCAGTAGAATATCCACGAGCTTTTGACTTTGGAATTGCATGGGGCAGCCCTTCGGCACGCGATAGCGGCAGCCAGGGATTTTTAATAGACGGTTTTTCCGAAGGTGAACTTGAAAAAGCGTACTTCCCACCTGGTCAAGAACAACTAGAACAACCTCGAGTCTCACTAAAGAACCTACACAAACTTCTTAACGCTTGTGAATCTGTGTGTGCTTATAATGCTTCGTTTGACCTACGAGCACTTGATATGATGCCGAAGAACCCTACGGTTCTGTAACACCGGACTTTGAAGTTACTTGTCTATGGCTTATGTCAGTTGTGTACATTATACTTCAACCAGAACTTATAGATAAAGCTGAAAAAGGGGGACTCGAAAGAACGGACTGTGGTAACATGAGAAGTCGTTTTGAAGATCTTGCAAACTTAATATGTGCCTCCGGAGGAACTGAGGGGCCCCCACCTCATCCACATACGGCCGAAAAAGATGCAGTAAGTGAACATTACTTACGACAGTACATGATAAATACTTGGCCAGGTGGGGGGTGGAAGTGGGGTGGTAAACTGACACTTTCGGCTTTCAAGAAATTAAGACTTTTCCATGGTACTTATTGAATAACTTTCGTAAATACTTACGTTAGTACTTACGTAGTACTTGACAAGTACCATGGACAGGAACTTACGTAGTACTTGACAAGTACCAGCACAGGAACTTACGAAGTTCTAATAACATTTTCCTCTGGCTCCCAACTATTGAAACTTTCTGGATAACCTTTCCATTTTATCAGATAATATTTCTTTCCTCTAATTTTTTTCGTCTTCAAAATTCGTTCTACTCTGTACAGCTCGTCGGCTCCCCGGGCGCTCTGAAGTTCATCAGAATAGAAAGTGCCGAGTATTTCCTCTCCATTCAGATCTTTTATTTTGTAAACTGGTGGTGTTCCCAAGCCAGCTGCGTACACAACTTTTGAAACTACGAAAATCTCCTCTGTCCAATTTGGCAAATATCCTTTCTTAAAAGTGGTCTTGTATTTTGTAATTCGGACCCGTTCTCCCGGCTTGAATTCAGGGTTGGCTCCCCCGGCTGCCAACTCAGGACCGAATAGTGTATAAAATGCCTGCCAATCGTTCTCCTCTGTTACGTCCCTGGGTTTCATTTTGATACTTCCGTGAACGGTGTTATTGTAATTCTCAAGAAGTTCTGGTAGAATAGAAAGCCAGGAACGTGTCTGTTTATATGTAAAGTATTTCCACATCATCGTCTTAAGAGTCCGATTAAAACGTTCAACGACGCTAGCTTTTTTGTCACTGTAGGTGTGAAACCAATGAATTCCCGCCTCCTCCAACCACCCCTGCATTTTTCGATTAGTAAATTCCCGCCCCTCATCTGTCTGAAGTTTGTCGGGCCTTCTCCCAGATTTCTTAATCACGTCTTGTAGCGCCTGTAACGTATCATCAGCCGTTTTTGACTGTATCGGCCTGGCCCATGCATATTTACTGAGCACATCGATTACTGTTAGCATGTATCGAATGTTACGGTTCTCTTTTGCGAACGGGGGAGGGAATTCCACGAGATCCGCTTGCCATTGAGAGTCTATCGATGTTACAAAAACGCGCCGGCCCCTCCGGAACGCGCCACGAGAACGAGGTACCGTTTATGTAGATTATAAGTTAGCTGAGTTTTTAACCACTCCTGCACCTCTTTCTTAGTGACGTGGAGTCCGCTGGCCCGTGCTGCGTCATACAATTTTTGTACACCTCCAAAACCAGTTTTCGGGTTGTAATATAATTCTCTAAGAGTACCTTCGGCTTCAGCTTCCATAATTGCTATATTATACGAAAAATTTTATGTCGTACGGATGCCGTAAATGAAATACTAGTTTACTGAATGGCATACTTTTCAATTGTCTGACCAGGTCCGTGGCCTCCCGTTCTGACACCTCCATTCCATATTCTTTAATAATAGTCTTGTTATCTGTCTTGCTCGGTGTGTAAAAAAGTACTAACATCTGTATGTTTTCCCTAAATGGTTTACTAATACTAGTATATTGCTGAGTCAGAACCCAGACAGATAGTCCGTCGTGTCTTGCGCTGAAACCAAGTTTGACTAAAACGTCACTGCGCTTCTTCATATCTTTGGACGCAGCGCAGTCGTCGAGTACTATTAAAGTGTTTGTACTGGCCCATTCGTTCCGTACGAAGGCTAGTGTATCATCCACAGCATCGAGTCCGACTGGAAACACAAACACATTGTCATCGGTGAAAATGAATTTTTTATTATACGTTTTATTGTTCATGAATGTCGGACAAATGAAAACTATATATTCGAATTTTCCTAGGTACGGACCGGTGAGGAGATCCATTACATATTCCGTTTTGCCAGAATTTGTCGGTCCAGTTACAATCATGTTGAATGGTGGGGTTGCGAACATTTCCATCGGATCGGATCTATATACTGTACATTAATGTAATGAATATTGCTAAAGATAACAAACCAATTTTACCATATTCATGAATAGGGTCTGCGCCGGTCACTGCTGCTGCCCGTTCCGAAGGCGCCTTCGGGGACCGAGTCGTGTCATTGTGAGGTGGTGGTCCTCCGGGCTCGTCCTGCCACTTCACAGGATCCCCCCCCTCCTCCCCTCCTTCCATCTCGTGTACAGCACTTTCTCGAACTTCCGTGTTTATATCACCGTTCACCCCGAAGGACATAGATTCTGTTGCGTATTGCAATTCATTATTATAACCCGAGATTGCCGGGCCCAAAGGATGACCATCTAAGACGGTAAGAGAAGTAAATTTGGCGAGAACTGCCATATCAAGTTTGACACCAGTATTCATTATTGTGTCTTGATATCGCCGATAACTGATTACTTTGTCGGTATTACGAATTTCATCTTCGAGGAGAACGCCGAATTCTTTTCTTACTTGCTGTGCACTGCCAGTATCACCTACTATGGTACTGCGAATATTTGCTTGTGCGCCGAGTATGCAATATACGTAGGCTTCAAGACTTTCGTTGAGGCGAGCGAGACCGGCCTTTGTTAGTCCCGAGTCTCCCTTCAGAGGAATGAAACTATTGTATTGTCCCTCCGATCCATCATTTCGGAAGAAATAATAGTGTGGTCTGTCTTTGTCGGGCAGTACATGTTTTTTCTTTCCAAAAATGGTATGTGTATAGAAAACGCCTCCGTCGGCGGAGAGGAAAAAGTCCCGACCGTTGTATATCGCTTTTGGCTGTCGAACAGGCCCACGATTAGTGTAATATTCATATCCATAACCAAGACCTTTATTTTGACCTTTTCGATATCGAAAGTCGGACTTCGTTGGGCTATATTTCCAAATTCTGTACAGAGAAGTTCATATTGGACGAGATTGTACGGATTGTCGCCCGCTTTGAAGGTGGGGGTATCGTCTGGAAGTGCAACGCCCATTTCATGAAGGATACGACGTATTGTAAAATATACATGGAAACGGCAGAATGATCGTATTTGTGGTGGAAATTTCTTATCAAAGAGATGGGCGAATGATATACCACAACCAGTAGTGCTGCACCATACGGCGAAATTTATTGCTGGTCCCAGTATTTCATGTTTGGACTGCCCAACCAGACATTACTTTCTTTAGCTGTTCGATGAGTGATTACGTTATCTTTAAATATATCCCGTGGATGAAAAGTAAATTTATCTGTCGGCGTTACATATATTTCTAAGTCCATGAGAATAGGTTTTATTCCCCCGTCCGGTTTGGAAGGGGGGGTATCAGCATGCTGTACTGTCGGTACGCTCGTCTTATTCAATTGAAAAGCAACTGGGAATAAGTCTGTACTCATGATTCGTGTTTCTATATACAGATAGATTTTAATGGAGGAGAATTTTCCATACTTCGGAATTGTACTAACATTCCAGACCATGTTAATACTTTATTTCGGATTCAGGTTTAAACGAATTTTTTATTTTTTACTAAGAATAGATAACATACTGCAAACAATGGAGAATTTAATAAAGTCATCGGCAGCGGCAAATATGACAGCGCCCTACCGGAACGGTTCCCCTATCGGAACGGAAGGGGCTTCGGCGCCTTCGGACAATAATCAATCCATAATAGAGACAAAACGTGAAAAAATACTCTGTGTCATCGCAAGTGGTCAAAGCAAGTTATTTTTTGGTAAGGAGATTACAGTTAGAGAAGTGGAAACGTGGAAAGATGAATTCATAACACGAGCCTTCAAAATGTACGAAGCGAAATACAGTTCTCTTATAAGTATACCATCACTCAAAGTTTCATAGATCTAGGAGCCCGTGCAATAAGTCAGGTAGTTCCAATCAATGACCGAGATAACTATGCCACTGATCTTAAAAAGGATTTTATTCTAAACAGTGAAATAAAACGATTATCAGGACGGATAGCCTACACGTGGGGGCCCCTACTTGCTCTAATTTCCACCGGTTTAATTACAGGTAAACATTTAAATTTTAAAAAATCGGGTTTAATATAGTACCTGAAATAAATGGATTCAACTTCGCCGACTCAGCAAACGACTCCGTCAGAATCCCCACCGACGAGCCCACACCGCAAACGGAACAACGACTCTACCACCGACACAGCGCAACATAGAGAAAGTGACGTTACCGCCGAAGCATCCAGGGAGAGTTGCTGCGGGCAAGCGACTAGCGGAATGGAACAGGCAAAACAAGGAGAAGAAACGCCAAGCAATGAAGGGGAGGGAGGGGAGGGGAGTGATGCGGTAGCGACAAACTGTATAAGCCTACCGCCTACAATGAAAGAACAGTGTGATAATAATTCACGCTGGTATAATAAATGTTATCTTGTTTTAGGAATTGTGGGAGTTTCATTGACTGCATTAGGACTATATTGGGGGCGTGCTCGACATACCCCCTGTTCCGTCCGGAAAGATCCTCCACAGAAAGCGAAAAAAACAGAGCACGTAGCAGCTCCATCCAGAACAGTTCCGACGAGGGGAGGGGGAGGGAGAGGGGAGGGGAGGGAGAGGTTTCCAGCTCCTCTACATTGTATGAGATGGATTAACTCCCCATATTTTTTATTTTTATTTTTTATTTTATATACTAGTCAGCAATCATGGATACTAAAACAGTTGTAAACACAATGTACGATGGTATTGTAATCGCAGGACTTGCGATGGGATATCTTATGATCTCCAGCAAATTTCTGAAAATAGATGGGCGATCCAAGTCGTCCAAATTTGACTCGATTGGCAAAATTAGGCGGTGCGACTGCTGCCGCGGTAGCAACCAAAGATCTCCTTGAACAGAAAATATTATTCCTGCAGAACCTTATACTTCGTAATAATAATATTCATCGAACATTTATACTTAGTAATATATACAGCGCACAACAATGATCATTTGGATTGAAAGCCAAACAGGTGAACCAGTCACTGTTAATTTTTACCCTTGCATTGACACGACACAGTTTACGAAGATAAGACTGCTAGAGTGCGGACTATATAATTCATGGCATAACATAACATCGACGAATAATGTAATAAATATCAAGAAGGTGACCAACCGAAGAAGACTAAATCAATACGTCCAGGTAACTACAATATCGATACGTTAAACAAAGCAATCGGGTTGAAGCAAAAAATTAATTTTGAAAAACATCTGCCGACAAACCATGTTTATCTAACTTTGGCTAAAGATATTAAAGTCTATTTCAATGCCACAGGTAGCTTCGCCAACGTCGTTGGCTTTTCAGATAAGCCAGAGGACAACCCAGTTATAAAAAGTACTATGAGTCCGAAGAAAGTGGATTTCTTAACAGTCACTAAATATATAGTTCATTCAGATGTAGTCGATGTTACTGGAAATTATGTTTCATTTGGTTCGGGTGCCTCCGGAGGATACATACAGGGGAAAGTATCGAACTGTTTACAATACTTCCCATCCGGGATACGAGAGAAATAAGTGAAAAGGTTACTTACGATTTTAAAAACGGAGCAATTTCTATGCCATTGAGAAAAGGGGGAGATTACATGAATTCAATGCGTATCTGGATAACAGATCAGGATGGGAACATGATCGATTTCAATAACTGGCCAATTAGCTTTTGTATTGAATTGCTGTAGTAGTCCCGAAGCGGGGCCGGTGCGTTCCGAAGGAACCCTATCGGAAGATAAACCATCCCACGACTAATCCTCCCAGCAATATAGATCATCTCATATTTCTTTTGCTCAGGCTGGGTTGATAATAATCTGAGAATTGAACTGCTCCTTCGGAACGGCCTGACGTAGAGTTGCTTTGTGCACCGCTTCTGCTTCTTCCAGGATTTCTGCATCTGTATCTCTTAATTCTGCCGCAGCATGTGCGTCCTTTGCTTGATTTTCTCTTTCCCATCAGCCTGTAGTAATCTTTTTTCTGACCAGACGTTGCGATCATGTTCAAATTTTTCTAATGCTTTATCATGTCGGACTTTCTCTTCAATAAGAGCCTCACCATTCCCAGAAAGCTTTTGTCCGATAATATTTCCTCCTGTGAATGCCGTTGCATTTAGTACAGCACCGAGAACTGTCATTCCTATAGCTGAAGCCATGACTGTGTATTGTATATTACAAGGTATTATTTTAATTTTCACTGTATATAGGTCCCTACGGAGTATGTCTGATCCAAGTGGCTTCGGTCTAGGTACAATTCGTATGCAAAATCTTGAGCTTGAAGATTTAAGTGATGTTAAAGTGAACAATAATACTAAGATGGCTGCTAATCATAATAAGGATTACGTCCTTCGTTATAAAGACCGCGAAAAATATTTCGTTTTAGCCAATGCCGCGGCGCCACCCCACGAGCATGCTGTAGAATTTTCCGAACTTAAAGACATTGATGAAACTGTAATTGACGCCACAAAGGCTTCGAATGATTCTACTCCTTTTGCTCTGACATGGGATTCGGCTAGTCAGAAATTCATGCCTTATAATGTGCCGCGTAACATCTTAGATATATTGGATAGTGAAATTGCAGGAGGTGTTGCTGAACCACCAGGAACTCCGAATGTGATTTATTTTGATAGCAATGTAAACAAATATAAATTGTTAGATTTTCGTAGTTGGCTTACTCCTACAAATCCATACATTGCACTTCTTGGTATACCAATTCACCTTAAAATTAGTCCTCTTAATACAATAATGAAGGCAGATAATACACTAAGAAGGTGGATAAACGAGGGGAGAATTATTGCTCGTATACAGCTAGCGGAGTTCCAGTTAGATTATTTTGGGACACAACTTTAAAGAAACTGGGTCTGAAAAGTGTCGGTGATGAGGCAGCTGTTCTCACTTTACAGACAGTAAATCAACAGATGACTGATAATATGAAAATACTTCAACATGGTACAGTTCTCATTAGATGTGTAAAGTTAGCTACTGGAGATGAATTTGACGATTTGGTTGGATATTATGCTATGAAAACAGATAACAGAACAACTTGTGATATTATCATAAGTATTGATAAAGATCGGGGAGGGGAAATGAGTATTGAATGTTTTGTTGGTGGGAATAGAATAGAGAACGACTTAGGAACTACATTTGTACGTAGAGATAAAAGAGTGAACACTTTAGATATCAGTACCATTCATCTGAAACGTCTCATATTATTTGAAGTAATGGTCTTCCGTCATATTTTAAGTTCAGAGGAAATTACTAAAATTTTATCTATCAGGTGAACAAGTTCGCACCGATAGGAACTCCGAGTTCAGACCTCAGTCATGCAGTAGAAAAAATTCACATCAGCTGGACTCCGCGACGGACTGACAACGGGCCTTTATATAGGCTAGTTTGATGGTGATGACTCACACGGAATTTCCCGTACATGTATAAACATGTTGTGTGTGACTCAGCAGGGAATTTCCCTGCTTAGTTCAGGACAATGCACTGCTGCGCATGCGTGAGTTCATATATAGGTCAGGGTTATACTTTAGTTACATGGATGGTTAATTTTTCCTTCGCTTCATGTAGATAATGAATAAAATGGGGTGTAAAATTCTTACTTCATCCCAGTTGTCACGTTTACTCTACTACTGATTCATATGATGTATAGGTTGGTCGCAATTTATGACTGAGATACTGGAGATATTGGTATTTAAAAGAGCAATCATGCTAGCCGATTGCGGCCTAGTCTAAACTTTTGTATTCATACTTTCCTTTCGCCCTAAGTTTCAAGCATGGACTGTGCAAAAGGCTTGTGTACTTTGTGAAAACATTAACCTTACAGTATTTTCCTACATTATTCACTCTATCAAACATGATCAACACTTCACCCAACTACCAAATGTGAGTCAGCACCCCCTTCTTATTGGCTCTTCTTAAAGCTGTTTAGTAGATGGTTATCAGCGCATCGACCGCGGAGCCATGGATAAAGGAGCCGTCATTAATTATGGCCTGCTGGGAATTACATTAGAAACTCCGAAATTGCTAGCAACCCCCCGGTCCAACATGATAAATATGAGTAACCCCTGTCTCTAACACAGAAAATTTGACTGAACCCCTCCCCAACTTAGAAAAGTTTAATATCGATACATGTAGTTGTGAGATTTACAAAAATACAGCAATAGTAAAGATCTTTCAAATTCTGGTTTACCCTGCTAGCTTATCATCAGTTCAAGTGCCTCGTGATGGCAGAAAAAAAGGTGAAACAAACGAAATGAAATTTAAAGTCATAACAAAATATAGATATAAAAGCTTACCCTATAACCAGTATTCAACCATACAGTATTATTTAATTTGGATAGGTACCATGACAGGGTTTTCTCTATGATAGCTGACTGGGAAGAATTTGAAAGTACAGGGGAGAATACGCGAGAGGCTGCGGGGAGAGTGCCAGACGGGGTGTTCCTCCTCTCGCGTCGAGAATTTAGAGGAATTGATGTGGGTAATGTTGCAGTCTGGTGCACTCTGAGAGGAGTTGTCAATTCGTTTCTTACTTAGTAAACTCTTTGAAAATGACATAGGACACCCGAAGGGGAGAACACGAGAGGGAGTGTCCCACATCGAAAACTCCGAGAAATCGATATGCACCATGGTGGAATCTGAGAGGTGTTTCAATATATTTTGCACGGTAAAACTGTTTGAAAACATTTCCTAAAAATTGAGTAGCACCTTCTTTTTCTTCACATTTTCAGCAACTCCCCCTGTCGCTTTCAATTTCTTGAGTGACGCCCCTTTCTGATTCTTCCGACCCCCAAGGATGTAAATAATGACAGCTTTCTAAATGTAGATGATTTAGCAAATTTAATGGTGCTTTCGTACGTCCATGGGGAGTTTCTGTCAACACATCCGAAACTTTACAGGGAAAAGCAGAAGAGCTGCTAATCGAAAACGAAAAAGCATACACCTAGCCCTTTCAACTGTTTGTAGATTCAAAATTAATGTATTGATATGTTGATTTTCTTTCCTAACTACAATGTCGGCAATCAAGAGAAGTATTCGAAAATAAAGGAAACTAAAGTATTCGACTCCACCCTAAAGCTTATCGTTATATATAGGGCTAATGTTCACGCACTATAAAGTGAAAGGTTGCCGTTGTTGGAGAAACCAAACTGTGCTGTTACGAATGACCAGCTTAATAATCGGGGCTTCCCCTAACCCCCTCAACGTTCATCTGAAACACTATAGGGTTTTCCGGGAAGTCCCGTGTTGATTTCATTTTCGTGCTGGAAACGAGTCGACTTAAATATTCACCGCACTTACATAAAGCTGAAGTAAGGCGAGCTCAAGCCACTCTCACGGTGAGTACCGACATCTTCCACCGTTCATAAACGTTAGCTATCATGATCTAGTTTATACCCTATTGGGCATGTCGTAAACACAAACTAAAGGTGAGCACTAATCATCATCTTTATCACCACCACCATCACCACCATAACAACAACAACTCTCTCTCTCTCTCTCTCTCTCTCTCTCTCTCTCTCTCTCCTAAACGTTGTTCGCTTAAAATACTATGAAAAGGGTCCCCATAGCTTGGACATTGTCACCAATCCTTGTTTTGAAAAACGGAAGCTACTAGTGCTTTGGCGTATTTTGCCGTATTTGTCCAAGCCTTGTATTTTTTCTTTGGATTGAGACATTAGGAAAGAGGCGCTTTTGCAGTTTGTCATTTTTGAATTAAAGGGTTGGCTTAGCGACATAACTGACCTTTGGTCAAGTCTCTAGTTTGCTTTGAACGATCACTTGTACTTTCTTGAGGTCATATGACCCGTACGCCACGTCATGTTAAGTTCGCAAATCTAGGTAGCCAATGCATGGGTAGAAAGTTTACTTGCAGCTATTGCTGCAGTATTATCCGGCCACAATCATCATGGCAATCCCTTTTCTGGTCGCAAAGACACATTATACCGATCTTTCATTGACCCTTATGTGTGAAATCATGTGTCACACGTATCCCGATTTCTTTTCCTTCAATTCAATTCAATTCAATTCAATTCAATTCAATTCAATTCAATTCAATTCAATTCAATTCAATGCAATTCAATTCAAAAGGAATTTCAATTCCTTTTGACAAAGTTCTGCTGAATACAATACGCCCCTTCTTGTTTGTTCTTACTTCCACTGAAAAAAAAACATTGTATGCGCTTGCGCTATCATCATTTCGCATTCGTCGTTCCCAGTCCGTGATGTAAATGGGAAGTTTGTGTACTCGTCTATATTACCGACTCTAAGCTAGTAGACTCCATTATTGCGCATAGTAAAGCTAGAATTGATGGTACAAGTGACTTGGTCCGTCAGTGTTAAAGAAACCGCCAAAGCACACAGATTTACCTGGAATGTGCTCGAACGATTATCTCTGGTACTACATTAACTCGTGCTTATATTATTCCATCCTGTTTGACAGATAAGCTAATTTACAGGTTAACGGGCCACGTTTAAGAGCAAAATGGATTATGAAACTATCCCTGGTATTAATGACAGTGATGGACGTATCGAACAACAGAGGAATGCACCTTTCATAACGAGGTTCAGCCTGGCTTTTCTTGGATTCCCCTTCGAATCAGCCAAGCTTCGCAGATGTATCAATCACATAAAAATGGCGCCATCCCTCGGTGACAATTCACAGGATGCAAGCTGTGCTATTTGTGAGAGTGTTGCCCCGTTACCAAGGTACAAAGGTAAAATCAATTTCTGATTTAATGTATGTTTTCCACAGGAATGTTTGAAGTGTATTAGTTTAAGTTTCTTCATCTCTCGGAGTACCTAGTACCTAGTTAACTTGCATTTGAGTAAAGAGATACTGATGTGTATCTTTTACTTCTCTTGCGGATGAACCATTAGAAGATAGAAGTGGAAATCATGATTTAGAATTCAGAATGAAAAAGGTCAAATATGGTAAAACTATGCTAAATTATAAAAAATGTTCAGACCCTACCGTTGCCTCTACAAAACGTAATATTCGCATCATGGCTATAAAACTGTGTATAAAATTATTGTTCTGGAAAATGCATGTCCTGTCCATTCCTAAATATCTCAAATTTTACAAAGCAAAAGCTTGCACATCCTAGTTTTTCGCCACCCTCCGAAAATATCAGATCGTTCAATCTGACAACAACAGCCTTCCGTAGTGTGTGTATCAGTTGGCCACAGTCCTACATACTACCTACCTTTACAAAACGATATGCTTCGACTTTCAGGTACACCCCGGTTGTGGAAACGACAGAGGATAGGCTATGTCATTTGGTTGGCTTTTTTAGCAACTTTATCAACGGTTTGTTTGTCACATAAAATTTATCATCGATGGGGAAACGAGCACTTTACTCTGTACATCATGTCATACTGTAGCTTTATGGGACCTGTGGCAGCAATCGCGCTCTACCGCTTGGTGGCGTTCTTCACACCGTGCCCGCCAGATGGCACCAGGGCCATCTATGCCTTGACCAATAGTCATGTAGTTGGACTTTTAAAACGTAGTGACGTGAGTAACTCCATCTGGGCTGGATATCTTTATCATCTCTCAGCATCAGTCTGTTTATTTTTGAACATTTCTTTTGAGTTGCACCATGTTTTCACCGACTGCCCATCCCTTGATGGTTGGGGGTTATTTTACTTTGTGACAGAAACTTTCGCATTCTTTACGTTCTCATCGTTCTGGTACGTCACACTGCTCATGCGCCGTGCCATGCAAGCTGACATGAAAAAAGTGGCACGCTTCCTCGAAGAAACTCACAACAACAACGCCCTGTGTCGACAGAGAATTATGGAAACTTTTGTTGAATTTTCCCGCCTCAATAGTTTCATGTCAGGTTGGATAGTTTTGCTGGTGAATGTCAACGCATTTAAATTATCCTGTCATTTATTTTGGAATTA
This sequence comes from Ptychodera flava, assembly GCF_041260155.1. NCBI lineage: Eukaryota > Metazoa > Hemichordata > Enteropneusta > Ptychoderidae > Ptychodera > Ptychodera flava. The sequence goes on from NC_091947.1 coordinate 8,011,680, forward strand.
TGTCATTTATTCGGAGCAGAGTCACCTTGCCAGCGCGACACTGATAAATATGCTAATTTCTGTAGAAGTACTTACTTACTTCATTTTGCCGTTCTTCGCGGTCGGTTGGTTCAACATTGACTACATTTGGAAAAATTTCATGGCCCACGTTGAATACCTGCAAAGTGAAAACGAGTACTGGCCATGTTTTAAAATGATAAAACACCTTCAGCCGGCTGTAAACAACGTCACAATCACCCTAGTGTTTTCTGTCTTGACGGTGTTTCTATCATTGCAATTCACCACCCAATACGCCGAGTACTGGGATGAAGACTCCGTTTGTCATACTGTGTCTGCCATTTACAATATAACTACCGGGAAAATATGAACAAACGTGTAACTTTCAGGGGAGCTTGAAATTGAACAAGCTAAAGTACAATAGATGTGCCTATACTTGCAATCATTGTCACAAGCAAGACAAAGTATATTAAAGTAGGACAGAAACTTCATGAGTCGTGGCGTGGTGAACATACGATACGTATTTCCTAAACTCCATTGACACACAATTACCTGGAATTAAAGTTTGAATCCATATTTCCCTGTCATAAGACGTAACCTAAAATACGAGCAAAGCAAATTTTTACAATGGCACTATTCATGAACCCTGAAAAGAGCATTGCGGAACTTCTGAAGAAAGCAATCGACCAGTGAGATAATTTCACGATGTCTTACGTATAAGATAGTTGTATGTAATTGGTATAAGCATAAATATGTGAGCCTGTCACTTATATTTAATGTAAATTAATCTTTTTAGTGAGCAAGTTTCAATTACGACACAGAATACATAGTATTCTACTTTGTGTTTGGTATTCATTAAAGTCTCTCATTGAGGGAATAATGCGATGCATGATATAAAATTATAAGTTATATTATTACGGATGATAAATCAGCGCCGACGTGAAGTGGAGTGAAATAATTTAGTGTGATTATCAAATACATAGCATCTTTGATTAGGATTTGTACAGACTTGATAGTAGCGAACTATCTGTTTTTACTTAATGTAGAGATATTCGCACTCATTTTGTTTAACATGTCATTTTAAGGGAAGTTTGTAATTACAGATAATATTTCCGAAGTTGGTATTTTCAGATACGGATTTTGAAAGTGAATGAGAATGTCCATTACATATTAATATTTGTTACACGTAAATCGAAATTTAAGGAAAATTAGGCATTTAGTCGTGTAAAATGTTCACCTGGTTGTGAATCTTGTACTGTTCATATATATATATATATATATATATATATATATATATATATATATATATATATATACACACACACACCACACACACACACACACACACACACACACACACACACACACATATATATATATATATATATATATATATATATATATATATATATATATATATATATATATATACACAAAATGTATACGATGTGCCCTCCCGGTTATCACCATAATGGCTTTATGGCAACCTCTGAACTTGGGCACAGAGAGTACGGTATATATATATATATATATATATATATATATATATATATATATATATATATATATATATATATATATATATATATATATATATATATATATATATATATATATATATCTGTGCTAACACTTGAAATAGCACGTTAAAAATTGAACTGAATGCATGGCTATTTTGAAATATGTTGTAATTGGCTTGACGTTTTTCACTGGCTTATGTCCAGTTTTCCGATTGGCTTATGTCCAGTTTTCCCATGGCCTATATCCAGTTTTCCGATTGGCTGATGTACTTATATTCTGATGAGATTCAAGCCTTGTTTTGAGTTGTACCATTTTGTTGAAGGTATATCAGTAAAGGAAAGTTGTATTTAATCAGTAGGGAGATGCTTAATTTTGTTAGTGATAAACATTAGTTTGTAGGTGGAGATAGAGGCACGTACAAATACTGTAAGCTTTGATAATCTAGGGTTGAATTTAAAATGTCATTTAAAAAAGGCCTAACACAGTGAGGACTTTGACACCTGTACCAGAATTTGGAATGGGCCAGAGCAAATGGCGTCCAGTGATTGCACTTGAGCAGCGATACTAACTACTTATTCTTACTGCCTCATGCAATTAATTTTCTAAGTATCTTTCTTCTTGATTCATATTTGAAAGACATTCTGTGTGTGTATCTCTAGATTAGTTGAGCAAATATTAATGTGATTGAGGGTGGGAGAAAGTTTTACTGGCAAGATCGATTGCTACGGCCATGGAAGTATTATACTTCCATGCTACAGCTGTATACAGCTGTACTGCGTGAGGGGCGCCCTCAAGGAATCCATCAAATTTTGAAATGGAAAGTTTTACTTGTTGGTGTACAAGTCTAATTAGTACGCATAACACCAAAATAAAAATATCAAAAACTATAGAAGCTGATAAAAAGGATCTTCAGACTGATTAAATAACGGTAGTCAGAAGGTTTGACAAACTTTACAAATATAAATAAGGGAGCCTTCAGTAATTACAGGGGGTGGGCCGGAGGAATTGGGGGGAGGGTCACTTTTTAGAAAACAATTCAAGGGGGAGGGTCACTTTTTATGAACCTATCTTGGGGGAGGGTCACTTTTGACAGAAGCTGATTTTATGGCCAAAACTTTGATTATCAGATATTTCCTGAATAGCAAATCACCAACAAAATACATGCACATTATAGACCGCTAAAAAAAATCATAGTTTCATCATAGACCACAATGCATAGTGAATCGACATTTCAGTTAAATTCCAAAATCAAATTTGTTACACAACCATAGACTTGTAACCACTCTAGTCTAATCAAGAAAATTAATATCAATAATCAAGAGTACACAAATGCAAAGACTTACCTATTTTTGTATTGGAAAAAACTATTCATATAATTTCATCATAGACACCATGAATAGTGGTGTGCGCGAAATTCCCCGGCCCAACTCTCCCTGTAATTATTGAAAGCTCCCTAAGTTATAAAAATTAAGTTACTTTTTTCAATATTACAACAGATATATATATATATATATATATATATATATATATATATATATATATATATATATATATTATATATATATATATATATATATATATATATCTGTGACCATTTAGGCTTCAGCAATACCGTAACACGTCATATTCATAGAGATAAAATATAACAGAAAGATAACGCCTTACTTTGAAAGAATTTGGCAGAGACGTTTTGACATGAATTTTGTGTAAATTGTCATAGATGTATTGTAATAAACTGCTTGAATTGCATTCAGTGTTGTGTTGAAGTCTCTATTTTCACCGAGTCTCGGCTAGTTCATCAGTGAATTCTACAACCATCGACAGTGAAAATCAGATGCGAGTAGAGTTCATCATATGTCGATCATCGATCACAGCTCTTTGGTCATCGACTGCCTCCCGACTGAAAACCCCACAGTACAACGCAGTTACTCGTGGCGTTCACAGTTTCACGGATGGTTGGTTTACAGCTGTTGTTTCATCTTCCTGGCATGAAAAATCGCCAACAGGGGCACTTTTTCGTCACTTTCAAAGTTGAAATATTTAGGGCTATACTTAAAATTAACGAATACCTTGTCTGTACATATCTATATCTAGCGTATTAGAACGTACAATATGCTCTCCTTGTGTTTCATCTTGATATCGCTTATTAGATACGTTAGTAACAGTAAAGTTTGATATGACATAAATTGTTTCAATTCTTATGCAAGCTTGAATTCAGGGTTGAAGTCACACATAACGACGTCCCTTTTAATCAGACGTATGACACTAATCTATGCACTTCATCATCGATGGTTTCTCTGAATACACAACGCATGTGAAATTGCTATTGTTGTTATCACGCAGAATTTGCTTACGTACGCATCGTTACATTCTACCTATACATACTGTAATGTCAGCAATCAAGAGAAGTAGGTGAAAGTAGAGGAAACTATAGTGGACAAATTCGACTCCACCCGAAGCGGATATCGCAGGGGCTACGGTCCACGTCACCGTGTGTGGTTGAAGAAAGCGAACTGTCCTGTATGTATTGCCAGCTTTACTATCAGGGCTTCCCCTACACTCCGTAACGTTCACCTGAAACACGATAGGGTTTGCTGTGCAGGAACTAGCTTCCGTGTAGATCTCATTTCGTGCTGGAAGCGAGTCGACCTTAAACATTCACCAGACTTACATGGAGCTGAAGTCAGACGAGCTCAAGTCATTCCCACGGTGAGTACAGGTATCTTCCGCATCTTGGACGTCGTAAAATCCAACATATGGCGAAACCTAATCATCATCATCATCATCATCATCATCATCATCATCATCATCATCATCATCATCATCATCATCATCACCACCACCAACACTACCACCACCATCAACCCTCTCTGTCTGTCTGTCTGTCTGTCTGTCTGTCTGTCTGTCTGTCTGTCTGTCTGTCTGTCTGTCTCTGTCTGCTTCTCTCTGTCTCTGTCTCTGTCTGTCTGTCTGTCTGTCTGTCTGTCTCTGTCTGCTTCTCTCTGTCTCTGTCTCTGTCTGTCTGTCTGTCTGTCTGTCTGTCTGTCTGTCTGTCTGTCTGTCTGTCTGTCTGTCTCTCTCTCTCTCTCTCTCTCTCTCTCTCTCTCTCTCCTCTCTCTCTCTCTCTCTCTCCTCCTCTCTCTCTCTCTTCTCTCTCTCTCTCTCTCTCTCTCTCTCCTCATGGTATGTAAATGCTGCATGCTTAAAATACCACGCCTGGGTGCCCATAGCTAGGACACTTTCACCAATCCTTGTTTTGAAAAATGAAGGCTACCAGTGCTTCGGTGTATTTTTCAACACACGCGATAAAAGTATATTTTCAAGCCTTGCAGTTTTGGAAACAGGCGTTGCTGCAGTTTGCCATTTTTGAAAAGTGTCGATGAAAGGCTCGGCTTAGCGACATAAATGACCTTTGGTAAAGTCTCTGGTTTTCCTTGAACGATTACTTTTACTTTCTTGAGGTCATATGACCTGTACGTCACGTCATGTTAGGTTCGCAAATCTAGGTAGCCAATGCACGGGTAGTAAGTATACTTGCGGATGTGGTATTTTGCGGGCTGCAAGTTGCGGGCTGCGGGTTGCAATAAATTTTCTCTCCGTTAACATATTGTCGTTTGGCTGTCAAACATCAATGAAACTCAGTTTCTCGCATATCGTTTCCGAGACAATGTTTTTCGCGCTCATTTTAATAAAGCTGCATGTTAATAGCGGGCCCGTGGTTTCATTGTAATTTATTATCGTCCGCTATATCTTCATTTCAGTATAGGCCTAGGCCGACTGTTTCTGGATTTTGACACAATTTTTGCCACGGAAAGGTCATAAGGTGCCGCCAATTGGTAAATTTGTCAATTTTACAAAATCATCACAAAGCATGTTTCGAAGGCTAATATACCGATTTTACATATTTTTGACCTTGACCTGAAAATTTGGAGGGGAAATGTATAGCTGTTCGGAACTGTCCTCCCACTGGCATATGCGGAAAATGTGCCCTTCCACTGAACTCTGATACCCGCTACCCACCCCGCTCTCCACAACAGTTCAAGCTCTCACCATTTACACAACTATTTATTTATCAGCCAGACGTGCGTGAGTAGCAAGCAAGATCAACGCACTACTGTGCAAGCAAAAACTTTGGTTCAACCTTTGGACATTGCTCTCCTTAGGTGCTTAAAGGTATGGAAATCGATCCCAAGGCCTAGGAGTGGCACATGTAAAACAGTGTGTATCTTTGCGTCAGAGGCGGAATAAACTATGAGTGTATCTATTTATCCAGGAAATCTTAATCCCGACTGCTATGTTTGTACGCATATAGAGCCAGCCAACGTTAGGGACACAAAAAACAACACGGGGAACAAACAGGCAGTGGCTTTGAACAAAATCAATGTACCCGGTACTTCACCGATATTCGTAGCTTGACGCACTTTGAACATAGCTCATAACAAGGGACAGAGGAAAGCCCATGGAACTACGTGTACAACTATAACAGCCACTCATGTAGTTGGTGCACAGTGGAGATTTTTTGGATCAACAACTTTGACGGATGATGGACTGACCTTTCCCACTGCAAGCCAATTATTATCTTACTCGATTCAGCACAAAATTTTCGTATTGACTGTTGACGCGGTGTTTACAGTTGTTACGTGGTGGCAAATCCTAGTCGAATCGACGACTGCTGCGTAAACAGTCACTGAATAAACTGTGCACGCATTTACGAGCACTGGATATTTTTTACCGTTTTTAATCGAAAACCGTCCGTATACGCGTATGACGGTGACAAAAACAACACAAGGAATCTGGCGTACATTGTTACTGAATTACTTTGACCAAAAAAATTCACCTAAATTCCGAACGATGATCATACAGAACTCTGCAGGTTTCCGGACTAAACGACCCCAAACCGACCGGATCTCAGTCAACTGTACCTCGCTCCACGTCTACTCTGTCAGCGTCAACTTAAACTTTCATCCCAGACAACTTTACCCAACAAACTGGCAATATACTAAATTTACGTTGAAAAAAAATTCAAACTGTGTATCGTATTGAAAAAAATCTTACCGGGGCCACGGAGCAAATTAAAAAAGCCAACAAACCCCAACAGAAACATTGGAATGATCATTAGTGTGCAAGGTCGCTGTATTATTTGTCAGGGTATAAAAATTATAGCTTTTTCAGGACGGTGCAAAAGGCGGGGCAGAATTAGACAAGATTACGACCAATGTTTTACCGCCGATGGTACATAACGTACTGTTGATAGCAGGTAGTTCGGTGTCCAGTGATAAACACGATTCCTAATATACCACGGCTGTTGATTTGAACTGCCTCCGATCGGAAAATTGTCAATACAAAGACATGATGTCAATAATTTTGCGAGATTATAAGTATCCGCTGCTTCTCGCCAAATAGCTGCGATCAAGATTATTATGATAGAAGCAATTGACCGCCGAACACCTGCTTGCTCTTCTTATACACAACGTGTAAAATTGGTTATTCCTGCTGAGAAATACGACAGCAAATATTGCAATGTGAATTTCTTACTATCTTCCTCGCAATGATTTTTTCATCTGTGTCTATTTTACCATGGTTACTGGACCATTTCTGACGATTTTTACTGACAAAGAATCAGTTCACACTTATCGTGGGAACACATTGCAAACACGTTCAAAAAATTTTCATCACATGAAAGATTACCGTAATCCCCGTTCCAAAGATGTAGGAAATGTATGAACAATTCCGAACTGCAGCCTCTAAATACAAAATGATTTTTCTTCTGAACAACAACTGTTCCCGACAACTTACAATCGCACTCCGGTCATTACATGACGGTTGTAACCGTACATGTGCTGCCGCCAATGGAGAATCAAAAAATCAAAAGTCAAAAAGTATAGAAAAAAATATCAATATCCAAGCAATGTAAGACAGAGTAATTTTGATAGGGTCAATTTATTGTATATTATAAAAAATCTCCAGGCCACTCGGAACATCGTAAGATTATGATCTCACTCGTTCGAATACTACACTCACACGGTAGGGTAAAACTGGGAACTCAGATCGTTATATACTGCTTCCGCCAAGCGAATCCGCTTAGCTAAAGATGGTAAAATGACCATAATTATTATTGCTAGTCTCTGTAAATTTTGCCGACTATTCGTTAGTAGTTGTCGAATTTCTTGAGTTTGTCCGAAAACTATTTCAGTGAATGACGTAAGGTTCAAGACATGTGAGTGCGAACGCAATATCGATATCGGGAAAGCAAAATCAGTCACAGACAATCGAGGAAGAACATAAGAGTCTATTACATGTAATCTGCGAATTAAATGAATCCTAGGTTACTATGAAAGTAAAAAAGGTAATGTTGGTCCCTGGTTGGGAAAGAAAAATTGATCAAAAAAACGTCAGATAATTAGAGCAATTTAGTAAAAAACAAGCTCAGAAAAACGTGTAGAGAAGAATGACATCACGGCGATCTTCAGACCTTTCATCATGTTTCAGTCTGAATGTCAACATTTTATGCTATAATCTATTTCAAGTGTCTCTTTTTGGTCAAATCCGACAGAGATGAGTCAATCGCGATTTAGTTTCATCGCCCCGACCCGACAGGAAATAATGCAGCTCATGGGCACCTGCATAATCGTGGCATGAACGTATCCAATGGGCGTCCACTGCCTCGGCCATTGACCATGCATCGCCAGCAAACAACGGTTTTAGACGTCACGAGAGCATTCTTTTCGCACTCTGTGAGCGGTTGAGTGATTTGGGTAGGCAATTGGATTTGGATCGGACTCGAGTTGATTTCGGCCGAAAACAGTCAGAAAAGTAGTTTTTCGTGCTCCGTCCAAATTGGATCCGCATGTTGCCGGTTTTGTCCATGGCAATCAGCAGAGCCGTGGTGGGAGGCCGTATAACGCCGGGAACACACGGCATCGTACGCAGGGCTAGGCCACTATATACTTCCAAAAGAGATCTATCATAAAATATCGTACTGCAGGTCAACATACACATCACCCATTTATAGGCCTACAGGTACACAGATAAATAAACAAACTGGGAGAGGAAATCTGCTTGAAGCTGAAGCAGTCCGTTTGTGTCTGAATTCATCTGAGACTCGTGTTCAGTAACCGTTGGTCAAGTATTTTGCTCAATGGTAAGAATCGTTTATTCATTGTTGACATCGTAATCGATCCGATCATGGTCCGATGTACACAACAAATGTTTGATCGTTTGCACCTTTTCGCGTCCCCTCGTGATTGGCAGCTGTTGAATGCTTTCATCTATTGTTCTGTGGACGCTTTGAACACAACATCGAAGCAGTTTTGGCATAAAAAATCAACTTAAAATGGAAAAAATGAGAGAATTTCGCCAACAGTGTGATGCAACAAGTATTCACAAAACGTAATATGTTGGAACAGTGCTTTAATTTACACCATGGTTGTTGAAAGCTCCAGATTTTCGGGAGCATTCGTTGACGCTGTTGCCATACGCCACTCATATTGGATTATGAATGCTCAGGGAGATAGGGGGTATTTATAGGCTCCCCCTGCCTTTAATCTTCCCTGAAGTTCTATCAATCACGGCATTCCCCTCCCTCTACCTAGTATCCGTTACCTACTGCCTGAAATTTTCTCCTCGCCCACTGTAAAAACTGAAATTTTGTACCCGCCCACCACCGCAAACATTAACTTTTTTTTCTCCACGCCCACCGATTAGTTTTTATATTTGCCCACCCCTTGAAAAACAGCCGCTGCGTAAGAACACCTTTTGAATAAACAGCTTCGTTGGCGGTACCTGGGTCATACTGAACAAAGAGGTACGTAACTTCAGCTGTAGAACAAGCACTGTGTGCGAGTTTCTGCGTAAATCCAGCTGTTTGACGTTTGAAAAAAGCATCTCTTTTCAAACAGAACTGAAACCAGTGAGCTGACTGACTAGTTTTCCATTAACAACATGTGGTTACACACCATCAACGTCCGGCCGCCCGACCAACAAATTTCTTATAAAAGATAGGGCGTAAGTAAGGGACCGGTCAGTTTTTCGGCGGGGGGGGGGCAGTGGATTCATTTGGGGGGTCACCCTCTTTTTTACTTTGGTGAATGGGGGGGGGTCACCATGTTTTTGAAATGGTCGAGGGGGGGGGTGTCAGTGTGTTTTTGACACCGGTTCATACTTGCATAAAATGCATCGTACCAGCCACGAATTCATGCGCAGTTTTCGGTGCGCCCTTTGGGCGTGACTTTAATACATCAGAGATATATCAGATATATCTGGATGTTTGCAAATTGAAAGCCCGTTTTGCAAAGCATCACACAAGCCATAAATTGCATCATTCAGTTATAGTTTTCGGTGCGCCATTCGGGCGTATAAGTTTGATATATCAGACTCGGAGGTATAGACATCAGACATATCTGGATTTTACAAATTGAAAGTGTTTTGCAAAGTTTACTAATCATTATAAAATCAGTAGTTCATATTCAAATCATGGCAAAAACCTGATCTTTTACTGTCTTTTCTATGATGCGCTAATATTTCACAAAGAGAAAGATGACAAGATATTTTTCATTCTCATATACTTTCCTTCTTGTCACAGATTTCAAATAAAGGGTGATTTTTCATGAGTAAAATGACAGTTAACTAAAGGCAGTTTTTTTTCATCATTAGCTGTGCTATTATGGTTTCTACAGTAAAAGTAAAGGTCCTCTCAGATACTGTGTACATCAGATTTAGCTACAGCTTATAAAACTTAGCTCTCCAGGGCTTCTTAGGAAGTGTAAGGAATCAAGGAAAAAAAACCCATTTTTCTTTGCTTCTGTCCTTTCTTTCTAGTAAAGGCGTGGTTGTATTTAGTTAATACTACTTATAGTGATAGTTTGCTTTGTAAAGTTTCTGAACCTTTCATGAAAAAGGTAACACAGGGAAAAACCAAAATTCATACTCAATACCTTTGAAATTGGTACAAGGACAACTATTAAAGGGCGGATTCAAAGAACTGAAGTAATGCGTTGTCACTGAAATAGGGGATAAGTAGCTATAATTTATGACAATAGCATTTTTTCGTTATTTTTTGTCATGTAATATCAACCACATGTCAGTGTCATGTACTCCTTAATCATTTTACTCCCATTTTCCCCTGTAGAGTTCCACCATGATGGTGAAAGGGTTAAAGGTACTTTGCAACGTCGAGTGTTAAGCTTGTTGAAACAGCCTGCATATGTATGGGCAAAAACGGAATTTTCAGTCTAGACCAAAATTCATGTATTTAGCAATTCATTTACCTTGCTTGAATGATAATGAAAATTGGACGTATATGTCTATACATATGCATACTATGTTGAAAAACTAGTCCGGGCATTTCTGTCGTTAATATAAAGAATAAAAATCATAAAAAATTGTCAAAAAATACACCTAACTGTTCCTTCAGTATATTAAGCTTTACCTACAAATTTCAGCAATGGGTTCATTCGCACTTTTATATGTTACACACACACACACACACACACACACACACACACACACACACACACATATATATATATATATATATATATATATATATATATATATATATATATATATATGTGTGTGTGTGTGTGTGTGTGTGTGTGTGTGTGTGTGTGTGTGTGTGTTGTATGTGTTGTATTAATATTTTACATTTTGTTTTACCTTTGTCTCTGGGGTGGGAGTCACCCTAAAGTTTCGGTCGGCCGCTTTTTGATGGCCGCAAAAATAATCCACTCCCACCCTCCGGCAGAAGAAACTGACCAGTCCCTAAAGGTATCTGTTATTTATAACTGTACAATACATATGGTCAAACAAAGTGTTTATTGTGTTTCAATAATGATGATGGTTCCTGATTGAAAATGATCCCTAATGCTACTTAAGAATCATGATTCAGATTGTGTATGTCCATATGCAGGCTGAACATGTACCATAATTCGTGACTGATTTCGCAATATGATCAACAGAAGATTTCTCTATGGCAAGCCAAACCCTAAAATATACTTGAAAAACTTATTTTCTTTTTGTAAAAACTAATTTTTGTTTTGTAAAATCCATTTTCTTTGTGTAAAAACCTATTTTCTTTTGTAACAAAAAGGTGTGCACTGACGTTAACCTTTCACCAAGGTTAGTACGCCAAAGGTTCGACAAAGTTTGGGTGTCAATATCTTCAATAAAGGTTGGCAAGCAAACCTTTGTGCGAAGCTTTGACTCAAACTTTATTTAACATTTGAACAAGCTTTGGCAATAGTACCGCACAATCGAGTGTGTAGAATCGATACAGTTCGTCACTGTTTTTTCGATGTAGCACTTTCACAATGGTACCAAATAAATTTTCGCCTGTTCACCAAATATTGTTGAATCCGAAACGACTTTATCCTAGGGAAATTATATAGTAATACATTAACTTGTGCTTGGCCACCTCCTGTTCTGACAGATAAGCTAATTTACCGGTGACAGGGCTACGTTTAAGAGCAAAATCATGGACTACAAGCCGATGCCTGATGAAAACGACATTGAAAGACAAACCGAACCACCGAGGATGAGATTCATGATGAGATTGACCTTGGCTTTTCTTGGATTCTTCTTCGAATCAGGCAAGCCTCGCCGATGTATCGATCACATGAAAATGGAGTCATCCGTCGGTAACAATTCACAGGATGAAGGCTGTGCTATTTGTGAGAGCGTTGCCCCATTACCAAGGTACAAAGGTAAGATCAATTTCTGATTAAATGTACCGTATTTTTTCCACAGGAATGTCTAGAGGTTAGGCCTATATAAATGGCAAACGAGGGTATTTGGTTGCGTTTATTAGAGTGAAGCGAGGTGATTATTTCCCGCCAAATATGACAATTTTCACCCAGAAGTCTTATATCTGCAACCAAATACTCGAGCTCATCGCTTATAACCTCTTTAAATATGATTAAGTTAAATAGCACCGGGCGATGTTGTTACTTTGGACGCGAAGTTGGGACGAGGGTTCAGGAGCGTAGCCTCAACACAAACTCTAAAACGAACGTGTCAGAACGCTCGCACGTACACAGTCGATTCCATACAAGACTGTACCGCAACGGATCGAGTAACTTGAAGAATTATACTTGAAAAACGCTCAAAAAGAAATGAATGTACATTATGCTGTTTCATCGTCGTCGCTGCTTTTACATACTTTTCATTTGTGAGTTCATGGAACTGCACCAGACTATTAAAATTTAACAATCGATACCTTGAGCTTTGAAGCTGAAGTTCGAAATATGCGTGAAGTTACAAATGTTACGCAGCGCAGGTCTTGGCTCGAGCCAATCATGGCAGGATTCCAGCATATTGTAATTGAAAATCTATGTTTTAGTTTCATCTTCTCTCAGATTATCTGGTTTCCTTGCATATGCGTAAAGAGATATGCTATTTTTACTTCTCTTTGGGATGGATCATTAGATCACGGAAACGGGGATATCAGAAATCGAAACGATCATTTGAATTTAGAAGGAAAGTGGTCAAATATGGTAAAACTATGCACGGTAATAAAACATTCAGATCCCAGAGTCGCCTTTACAAAAATCGCGCTGGTAATATTCGCATCATGCTGATCGTATAACATGCATATATCAAATATATGTAAGTCTTTTGCGTATGCGTCTGGAAGCACAGGCAAACTAAGAGTTCTGATCGTTTAATCTTACTACAACAACTATAACAACTTCTACTGATGTTATACTCATCATCGTCATCATCATCATCATCATCATCATCATCATCATCATCATCATCATCATCATCATCATCTCCACTATTACCGCGATCAACGACGACAATTACGACATCATCGTCGTCGTCATGTCGTCGTCATCATTTTCATTTTACATCATCAGTAAATTCGTCGTCGTCGTCGTCGTCGTCATCATCATCATCATCATCATCATCATCATCATCATCATCATCGTAATCGTCATCATTATCAAAACTTAGACCGGACGACCGGAAAGCTAAATGGGGAAATCTTGATTCGCGTTTAGTCCCACAGTTGAATGGATGGCTAACTTATTGCAGATACCATCAAGTGAGTAGTACCAGTCGGAAATCAACAACCGCAACAGCCTTCTGCAGAGTGTGCACACCCTATACGGAAGGATAGTAGAATCCTATTTATATGTAATCTCATGAATTTTTTCTCTGTTTGACGTCATCGTATACGAGTGTTTTTTCGCGGAGCCATACAGTTTCGAGCAAGAAGTTGTGCGGCTCCCCGAAGAATAGTCGTATACGATGACGTCAAACAGAGAAAAATTCCATAGGATTACATATTTATCACATGAACAGTCTTCTTACTTTCCGTTTGATGTGGATGGATCAAAATTATAGTCGAGGATTGCAAAAATATTGTCGCGAGCTGGGTTTTATTTCCCGGGATTACTTTCATTTAATTAATAAAAACGGCCCATCGCCCTGGAGATATGCAAATGTTTACCGGGTACTTTCATTCATAAATCTGATCAAGTTGAAATTTTGATACACCGAATGCCATCTTAACCAATCAGACATACGGATTCGGTCACGTGAACACGTCAATCATTTAGTGATCATTGTCTCGCGCAGTCCTGACGCCATCGGCTGGCAAGGGCAGCCATAGTACTATAACCTGAATTATTTAGAATATTTTCATCAAAGATATTGAAGGGAAGGCAACAACAAAATCGAAAAGGTATTTCTTATTCTAGAAGGTGTCGTGGCTTTCAAAATATCACGAGCTTAATATAAGATCTTGGCGAGCCCGAAAAGTTCAGTTCGATGGCACCCGCTGTGACCCACACTAGGTACGTACGTGGCCACAACGGGCCGTCACCACCAGTCTCTGCCGGTGTAAAGTCGTCAGTTGCGATCTCGGTTGTCAATGTTTATGTCTTACGAAATTTGATGTTTGCAGTGACACTTATCTCGCCCCTAGATACCTCCAAATAGTGTCACTTGACGGAAACTCTGTTCTGTTGTCCGAGTCAACTTTCGACATTAAACGCTTCATTGCTTCAACAGCACACTTCGAAAAGTACAGTAGGGCATATAGCAAGGACAAAACTAAACATTGCAAAAACATTGTTGTCAATGGCTTTGGGGAAACATATTGTTTCATGAGAGACAGCTTATCATCTGAACTTGAAATGTACAAATTTAAACTTATCTCTTTCATTCAAACTATGAAGTATTGCAATTGGATAATACAATTTCATTGCAGAAAAGAAAACTTCTCTATCACTACTACATGTTTGACACTTCATTAAATAGTGAAACTCATCCTCGATGGAAGACTTACTAAACTTACAAAATCTGTATTTAGGTGGAAATCTTGGTTTTGACCTTCTGCCCAACTCCATTTGCAAATTGAGATCAGAAATACGAAGTTTTGTGACAATTATTTTGCAGGTTAAGTTTTTGATATTCAGTGAGTAATTTTCGAAAGCAAACTTAGTTTTAAATTCTCTGTAAGTTCTGAGCTTATTATTTCCCTTCCCATGAGTCTTTTTATCGTTTTTTCATAACTGTACCAAGAGGCTTGATAATGCTTGCATAAGTTATTCTGGACAGTTTTATCAGTGACATTAATGTTACAAATGATTGATCAATCATTCGTCAAATGATTTGATGTTTTTTTGCCTTCTATATCGCTTTCAAACGATCATACGGTATACTAAGTCTTCTTTATTCAGTTGAACTTACGTTGAGGTGTTTTATAATATCGCCAGGTTTAACGTTCCACATTGAACCGTCGACCGTACGACTAGACTTGAGCGCCAGACTTGACCTCCATTCTATTCTTTGGAATCGCTACAAAAGCTTTAGCGACTCGAAATATCGCTGGACATGCCTTCCATGTTTCCTTGTCTGAATTTATCATTACCATTTCGTAAAAAATATCATGAGAGCACAGCATGAATCGCGACAGATCGGTCTTGCATGAAAGCGTCACGGCGAAGTGCAGTGATGATGATCCGGATGTTGATGACGTAGAAGAGGGTTAATTCGGATTTCTTATCCGTTCTGTTGTATGTCACACAGATGGCGATTCGGGGCAGTTCATGTGATAATGAAGATAAGCATATAGGCCACAGTTCTACATACTTGCTTTTACAAAATCATTATGCTTCTCCTTTCAGGTACAACAGGGTTACGGAAAATACAGAGGATTGGTTGTGCCATTTGGTTGGTCTTCTTAGCAACTTTACCAATCGTTTGTTTGTCACATAAGATATACCACCGATGGGGAGACGAGCACTATATCTTATACCTTGTGTCATATTGTTGCTTTATGGGACCCGTGGCGGCGATCGCGCTCTACCGCTTGGTGGCGTTCTTCACATCGTGCCCGCCAGATGGCACCAGGGCCATCTATGCCTTGACCAATGGTCATGTGCTTGGACTTTTAAAACGTAGTGACGTCAGTAATTCTACCTTGGCTGCATGTCTTTATCATCTCTTAGCACTGATATGTTTATTTCTTGACGCCTCGTTTGAGCTGTACCATATTTTTACCGACTGCCCACCCGTACATATTTGGGCACTTTTTTATTTCATAACAGAATGTTTCGATTCTTTACATTCTCGTCGTTCTGGTATGTCACACTGCTCATGCGACGTGCCATGCAAGCAGACGTAAATGAGGCGTCTGGCTTTCTGGCGAAAGCTCGCTACAACAACACCTTATGTCGACAGAGAATAAGGGAATGTTTCGTTGAATTTTTCCGCCTCAATAGTTTCGTTTCAGGTTGGATAGTTTTACTAGTTAATGTCAACGCATTTCAACTAACCTGTCATTTATTTTGGAATTATGAAATTTATGCAAAGCACAGTCACCTTGCCGGCGCAACGTTGATGAATTTGCTAATTTTTGTAGAAGTACTTACTTACTTCATCTTACCGTTCTTCGCGGTCGGTTGGTTCAACATTGACTACATTTGGAAAGGTTTCATGGCCAGTGTCGAATAACTGCAAAGTGAAAACGAGTACTGGCCATGTTTTAAAATGATAAAACACCTTCAGCCGGCAGTAAACAACGTCACAATCGCCCTCATGCTTGCTGCCTTGTCTTCGTTTATATCATTGCAATTCGCCGGCCAGAACGCCGAATATTGGGACGAAGACTCCATTTGCGGATCTGTATCCACCATTTCCAATGTAACTTCCGGGGAAATGTAAGCAAAAGTGTAACTTCCAGGGGAGCTTGAAATTGAACATGATCCAGTAGAATACAGGTCAGTGCCCTATGCTTGCAATCACTGTCACAAAGCTGACCGTAGACTTCCATGGTCATAGCACTGAGAAAACACATTATGTATAATTAAATTATTTGACGGAAAGCATACCATTAACCTTTTGAATAATAGTTTCTTGAGTTTTTGCGCAATCCGGCATACGAACAAACCAAAAAAACCCAAAAAAACAAAACAAAACAAAAAAAAAGCAAAACCACACACACAAAATGTACGATGATACGTTTGGTAAGTTTTGACAAGGGTAAAGTGAAGCTTTCGAGGTAGGCTTTCGACCATTAACACATTTTTACAATGACGTCTTACGTGCAAAATCGTTGTGTGATTGGTATTATATTGCGATAAGAAGGAATTTGCAAGGTTGTATTTTGTTACCTTTCCATTATCATTAATAAAGATCGGTCTTTGGGTTGGGCAATTTAAATTAAGTCAGAGTGGTTAGCCTGATGTCATTTATATCAAAAGTGTTTTGCGTTTATGGAAACATTATTTGATGGAATAATTAATGTATAATATAAAATAATGAATGACATTGTAACGAATGGAAAGTCAATGCAGATGTATTGCTTGAAGTATGGGGAGGTTTACGAACGGTAAAATAATCAGCTGTAATTATCAAACAACACATTTTGTTTTGAATGTATATAGATTCGAACTTACTTTGTTTAAACATCATTACACGCGAAGATTTTGAAATTTAAGATAAGATTTTCCGAGTAGGCATTTTTTCGATTCATTTTTAAAAACCTTTATTAGAATGTCCATTGCAGCTTTTTATGATTTAAATATGAATTATCTAGAGGCATTTCAATGATGTAACATGGTATTATGGTTGTCAGTCGAACTGTTTCGGATCCATGCCGATGATATCGATAAGTATATATATTTTGAAATGTGCACCTTTTCAGGCTTCACCTTTAGCGAAGCGAAGCGTAGGTACACTCAAACATCGGATTGGCAGGAATTAATTGTATTATAAATTTCACGCCTATTTTGAAATCCTACTTTTTTGGAGAGGGCCATTTTTAGCAGCACATTTGAGTAATTATCATTTTTTCGGGAATAAACTGATTGAACTGCATTCAGTCTTCGTGTCTAAGTCTGTATTTTCACAGTCTCCACTAGCTCATTTCTGAATTCCACGACCATCGACAGTGACAACCACATTCGCATAAATGCCACCATTAGATGGTCAATCATCTATCGTCACCCTTCGATCTCGACAGCTTCGACTCTGCAAAATATAGCTGTTGCATAGAAAAGGCACATCACCCGGTGACAATGGTTCCTCGCTGATACCAAGCTGTACCATTTGTGATAGTTTGGCCCCTTTGCCGAGATACGAAGGTAAGGTGTTCCATTCGTATGTCTTCCACTAGATATTTGAAAATGTAGTAGTTTGAATTTCATCGTTTTCTCACAGGATTTTTTGCGTGTGAGTAGCGCGATATGTGCAGTTTAAAACGTAGTGACGTCAGTAATTCACACCTAGCTAGATATCTCTACCATCTCTCAGCGCTAGTCTGTTTACTTCTATATATTTCCATATTTTGACAGACTGCCGGTCGTTCTCTTGATTCTTTGAGCCTTTCATATTTTTATAGCATTCTTTGCATCCCTCTCGTTCTGTTACGTTGTACTGCTTGTTATGTGCGCCATGCAAGCAGACATGGAAAGTGTGGGTCTTTTTCCTCGAAGAGACTCGCAACGACAACGCCCTATGTCGAAAGAGATTTGTAGAAACTTTTGTTGAATTCTCCTGCCTCAATAGTTTCACGTCGGGCTGAATAAATTTGCTTGTGAGTGTAAATGCATTCAAATTATCCTGCCATTTAATCGAATTATGTCGTTTATTCAAACAGAGTAACCTTGCTTGCGCAACGTTGATAAATTTGCAAATTTCAGTTGGACTTTTCCCTTTGCTTTCCCCTGTAGCGTTTTGTGCCAACAAGGAAATAAAGGAGCTAATCTAAAATTCTCCGAACTCCCGTGTTGATCGTATTTGTCGTGCTGAAATTGTGCAGACCTTATTCACCAGACTTGCATGGAACGTACCGAGCTGAAGTTAAACGAGCTGACTCCACTCTCAAGGTGAGTACAAGCATCTTTCATACTTTCATCTTTCATGTAAAATGCTCATAGACTCAAAATTAATCGAGTAATATTTTGAGGAAACACAAATTGACAAACTGTGTGACTCACCCCATCCCTCTTTACTAGTACGCTTTAATATCAAATGTGCTTGAGCTGACTATGTAGAACACAGGGTCATAAGGCATATTTAGTCCAACTGCACTGTGATCCTTAATGATGATCAGTATTTATGCTACATTGTAAATTCACGCACTTGTAGTACAGACTGTCAGAAATACAGGTGCTTGCAATTGCAGCTTTGGTTGAGTGGATAGTCGATCGAAGGCCCGGGATCAAAGTGTGAGGCCGAAGGTCGAACCTCCATACTAGTGTAAAGAAAAGTACCGAGGTTCGGTCTTAGGCCTCAAACTTCGATCCCGGGCCTTCGATCGACTATCCAAGCAACGCTGCACGCACCTGTGCTCAGAAATACAGTCAATATACAGCTGAAAGCATATTGCAGAATAACTTGATGCGCGGTCACTGTACTGCCTCGGCAATCTCTCTCATAAATACTAGGAAGGAAGGCGATTACAAGCATCACAGCAGTGAACTGGCCTTCAAGTAACTCACGTTTTCTTTACTACTGCTTCTTGATTTTCCAAATTTCTACCCGATTGGAGAAGGTCGATAGGTCAAGTATCAAACCGACCTTGTTTTCTACCGCTGGTCCACAGTCGCTCGTTGGCTCAAATTCTGCTCTGCGCTCGCTCACGGCGCCGCCCCATAGATGTGTGGATGTTCACGTAAACCGAACATACACAGTCTATGGGGCGCCTGGGCGTAGAGCAGAATTGGAACCAACGAGCGACTGTGCGGTCGTGCGAAATGTAAAGCCTGGCCTGGACCAGTGAGACATTAGGTTGCGTTCACAAATAACGGTTGGGGGAAGGGGGGGGGGGGGGGGCTGGAGGAATCGTGATGGAAATCTTTTTTTTTTTCAAATCCCCCCTCGATACCCTCAAAAATTTTCAAGTCCCCGCGTCTGTATGATCAAAAATTTTCAAGTTCCCCCAATTATAATAGAGCCATACATTTATTAGTGATGCACACAAAGACAAAATAAACATGTATAGCATAGTTCTGCAATTCTGCTCGCAGATGTTCAACACAACCAAGCAGTTTATAGAGCCATATTCCTAGGCAAGTTCTTAAATTGATTCATTTTTGGACACATCACTGAACTTTTTATTTTAGAGCTGACTTGAATTAATCCAACTCTATCTGGCCGGGCCAATGGCACCTGCTGAAGAGCACACAAAATGACGACCATGAGAGAGTATGCAATTGTGTATTCCTGGCTACATTAGATGCTTCTTAGAAGTTCTACAAAATTGACAATACTGGAAGGTTAAAATATTCCATCAAATAAACGTTTTAATCTTTGAAACTTTTGGTGTAATAATGGTAAATTTGATAAAATTAAAATAATTCACACATTTTTTTCGTTTAAATTAGAGTCTTTACTGTCCAAACTTTTATTTTTGTGTTATTTCACGATGAGAATGTGAAAATTTAGAAAACTAAGTATGGTCACCCCATCTTTTCTCTTTACTGAGTAAAACTCTTTGAAATGACATAGGACACCCGAAAGGGGGGGGGGGGAGCACGAGAGTGGGTGTCCCTTGAGAAATTGATATTCGCAAAGGTGAAATCTGAGAGGTGTTTAAATTTATTTTGCACAAGGTAAAACTGAAAATACTCCCTAAAAATGGAGTAGCCCCCTTCTTCTTCAGCACCCCCCTCGTAGCTTTCAATTTCTTAAGTGACCCCCCTCTGACTTTGAGGTTTTAAATAATGACAGCTTCCTACATGTAGATGATTTAGCAAATTTAAAGGTACTTTCATACGTACATGGGTAGTTTTTGTCAAAACATCCGAAACTTTACAGGGAAAAGCAGAAGAGCTGCTAATGGAAAAAGGGGGAAAGCATACACCTTTCAACTGTTTGTAGATTCAAAATTAATGTACTGATATGTTGATTTTCTTTCATAACTACAATGTCGGCAATCAGGAGAAGTATTCGAAAATAAAGGAAACTAAAGTATGCGACCTTACCCTAAAGCTTATCGTTAGAGCTAATGTCCACTCACTATAAAGTGAAAGGTTGCAGTTGTTGGAGGAACCGATCGTGTTACGAATGGCCAGCTCAATTAATCATCGGGGCTTCCCCTAACGCCCTCAACGTTCACCTGGAACTCGATAGGGAACTGACTTTATTTCGTGTTGATCTCATTTTCGTGCTGGAAACGAGTCGACCTTCAATATTCACCGCACTTGCATGAAGCTGAAGTCAGGCGAGCTCAAGCCACTCTCACGGTGAGTACAGATATCTTCCACCGTTCATAAACTTAACTATCATGATCTAGTTTATGCCCTATTGGGCATGTCGTAAAACACAACATAAAAGGTACATAACGTGAACACATCATCGTTATCACCGCCAGCACCAGCATCAACACCACCACCACCACCACCACCACCAACAACAACAACAACAACAACAACAACAACAACAACAACACACACACACACACACACACACACACACACACACACACACACACACACACACACACACACACACTGGTCGGAACCATGTCCGTAAATTTGGGACAAAGGTATATACTAACTCTCTCTCTCTCTCTCTCTCTCTCTCTCTCTCTCTCTCTCTCTCTCTCTCTCTCTCTCTCTCTCTCTCTGCTAAATGTTCCACGCTTAAAATACTACGACTGGGTCCCCATAACTAAGACATTGTTATTAATTATTGTTCAGAAAAATGAAAGCTACCAGCAGTGCTTCGGTATATTTTTCCAACATAATGTGCAATAAAATTTTAATTGGTATTCAAGCCCTGCAGTTTTTCCTGTGAATGAGACATTTGGAAACAGGTGCCTTTGCAGCTTGCCATTTGTGAAAAGTGTCGATGGAAGACTTGGCTTAGCGACACAACTGACCTTTGGTAAAGTCTCTGCTTTTCTTTGAACGGTTACTTGTACTTTATTGAGGTCATATGAGCTGTACGTCACGTCATGTTTAGGTTCGCAAATTCATGGCAAATCTAAGTAGCCAAGTTGAAGATATGAGTAGTAAGTATACTTGCAGCTATTGCTGCAGTATTATTCGGCCATGAATACCATAGAAAACCCTTTTCTGGTCGCAAAGACACATTATGCCGATCTTTCATTGAACCCATGTGTGAAATCATGTGTCACACCCGTGCCAGTTTCTTTTCCTTTTGACACAGTTCTGCTTAATACAATACGCCCTTTCTTGTTAGTTCTTTACTTCAAATGAAAAAGCCATTGTATACGCTTGGGTAATCACCATTTCGCATTCGTCTTTCTCAGTCCGTGAAGTAAATGGAAAGTTTCTATACTCGTCTATATTACCGACCCGAAGCTGGTAGACTCCATTGCGTGTAGTAAATCTAGGATCGATGACACAAGTGGCTCGGTCCCTCAGTGATAAAAAACCTGCAAAGTACACAAATTTACTCAAAATGTACTCGAGCGACCATGCCTATTACCTTGGTTCATAAACAACGGTCCGATTCGACAGAAAGAGTCCATTTTATCCAAAGAGGCGAGTTGTCATAATACAGTCATGGAAGTAGCAACGCCCCCATGATACAATTACAAGTATCAGACCTTTGGTATGTCAATCAAGATACCGAAATAACATATATATTAATAAAGTCAATATTCGTTACTGTTTCGGATGTAAGGCGTTCAAGTAAATTTGCGCATGTTCACTAAATATTGACGAATCCGAAACGAATTTGTCCTAGGGAAATTATCTCTGGTGATACATTAACTTGTGCTTATATTATCCCCCTTGTTCTGACAGATAAGCCAATTCACCGGTCACCGTGCAACGTTTAAGAGGAAAATGGATTATGAAACTATCCCTGGTATAAACGACAGCAATGAACACATCGAACAACCAAGGAAAGCACCTTTCATAATGCGATTCACCTTGGCTTTCCTTGGATTCCCCTTCGAATCAGCCAAGCCTCGCCGATGTATCAATCACATAAAAATGGAGACTTCCCGCGGTAACAATTCACAGAATGCAAGCTGTGCTATTTGTGAGAGTGTTGCCCCGTTACCAAGGTACAAAGGTAAAATCAATTTCTGATCAAAATTTGAAATGTATGGTTTTTCCACGGGAATGTTTAAAAATCTATCATTTTCAGTTTCGTTATTTCTCAGATTACCTCGCTTGCCTCCATTTGCGTAAAGAGATATGTTATTTGTACTTCCCTTGGGGATGAACCATTAGATCATAGAAACGGGGATATCAGAATTCGAAACCATCATTTGAATTTAGAAGGAAAATTGTCACATATCGTAAAACTATGTACGCCATAAAACATTCAGATCCGAGAGTTGCCTTTACGAAAAGTACTAGTAATATTCGCATCACGCTGATCATGCCTAAACTGTGTAGAATATTTGTTCCAGACTGAAAAACACATGCTTTGTCCATTCCTAAATATCTGAAATCTTTGAATGCAAAAGCTTGCATCTTCTAGGTTTCACCCTCGGAAAGGGAGAACCATTTCTACTGTATATGGACTAACATAAACATAAAGACGAACATATAACCTTATGCAAAGAAAGTCGCATAACATATACATATATCAAATATATGTAAGTCTCTTGCATATGCGTCTGGAGCACAGGCAAATTAAGAGTTCTGATCATTTAATCTTACAACAACAACTATAACAACTTCTACTGTTGTTGTACTCATCATCATCATCATCATCATCATCATCATTAGCAACTGCAGAATCTTCATCATCGCCGTCGTCAGCATCATCTTCATCATCTTCATCAACAGTAGGCCTAGCAGCAGGATCATCATCATCATCATCATCATCATCATCATAATTATCGAAACTTAGATTGAACGTTCAGAAAGCTAAATGGGGAATTCTTGATTTGCATATGTCTGCAGTCCTACAGTTTAATGACTCGCTTTTTGCAGCTACCATCATTACTTTAGGCAAGTAAGTAGCAGCCTACCAGTCGGAAATCAATAACTTCTTACATTTGTGGTACAACAGCCTTCCGCAATGTGTGCAGACTCTATATGGTAGGATAGTAGAAAGCTATTGGAGATATGCTTATGGGCCACTGTTCTGCATTCCTGCTTTTATAAAATCATACGCTTCGACTTTCAGGTACATTCGGGGGACAGAAAAGACGGAGGATTGGTTGTGCCATTTGGTTGGCCTTCTTAGCAACTTTATCAACGATTTGTATGTCACAAAAGATTTATCAGCGATGGGGAAACGAGCACTTTACTCTGTACATCATGTCATACTGTAGCTTTATGGGACCTGTGGCAGCAATCGCGCTCTACCGCTTGGTGGCGTTCTTCACATCGTGCCCGCCAGATGGTACCAGGGCCATCTATGCCTTGACCAATAGTCACGTACTTGGACTTTTAAAACGTAGTGACGTCAGTAACTCCAACTGTGTTGGATATCTTTATCATCTCTCAGCACTGATCTGTTTATTTCTGAACTCCTCATTTGAGTTGCACCATGTTATGACTGACTGCCCATCTCTAGATATTTGGGGGTTGTTTTATTTTATAGCAGAAACTTTCGCATTCTTTACATTTTCGTCCTTCTGGTACGTCACACTGCTCATGCGACGTGCCATGCAAGCAGACATGAAAACGGCGGCTCTTTTTCTGAGAGAAGCTCGCAACAACAACGCCCTATGTCGACAGAGAATAATGGAAAATTTTGTCGATTTTTCCCGCTTAAATAGTTTCGTGTCGGGTTGGATAGTTTTACAAGTGAATGTTAATGCATTTAAACTATCCTGTCATTTATTTTGGAATTATGCCATTTATTCAAAGCAGAGTCACCTTGCCAGCGCAACGTTAATAAATTTGCTAATTTCTGTAGAAATACTCACTTACTTCATTTTACCGTTCTTCGCAGTCGGTTGGTTCAACATTGACTACGTTTGGAAAGATTTCATGGCCCGCGTCGAATACCTGCAAAGCGAAAACGAGTACTGGCCATGTTTTAAAATGATAAAACACCTTCAGCCGGCAGAAAACAACGTCACGATCACCATCTTATTTTCTGTCTTCACAGTGTTTCTATCGTTGCAATTCACCACCCAATACGCCGAGTATTGGGACGAAGACTCCGTTTGCCAAACTGTGTCTGCCATTCACAATGTAACTACCTAACTACTGTAAGCAAAACGTGTAACCTCTAGGGGAGCTTGAAATTGAACAGGCTCAAGTAGAATACAGGTGCCTATACTCTCAATCACTGGCACAACCAGACAAAGTATATTAAAAGAGAACAAAAACTTCCATGGTCATAGAACTGAGAAAACACAATATGTATTAGTAAATTAGTTGACAGAAAGTGTACCATTAACCTTTTGAATAATATTTTCTTGAATGATGGCCTTATCCAGCAGACGAACAAAGCAAAACAAAAAAAGAAGACAAAACAAAAACAGAAAACATTCAATAATACCTTTGGTAATCTTTGGTAAGCTTTGACAAGGGCAACGTGAAGTGTTCGAAGTGAGCTTTCAACGAGTGACAATTTTCACAATCATATCTTACATGCAAAATCGTTGTGTAATTGGTATTACAATGCGATAAGAGGGAATTTGCAAGGTTATAATTATTTTGTTATTTTCAATCATTATTAATAAAGATTAGGTTCAGCAGGTTTAAATTAGGACAGAGTAGTTAACCTTGTATTTATTATTCTCAGGGTGATCATTTAATTTATATCAAAAGTGGTTTACGTTTATGAAAACATATTATTGTTTGAATAATTAATGTATAATATAAAATAATGAATGACACCGTAACGAATGGAAAGTCAATGCAAACGTACTGCTTGAAATACGGGGAGGTTTACGAATGGCAAAATAATTATCAAACAATATATTTTGTTTAATTGTATATAGATTCGTACTAACTTCGTGGCACAATTCGGCCAACCAATAAACCAATTTGCATTTTCAAAAAAGAAAATCGAAATGGAGCTAATTTTCAATTTTCAAATGGTTTTGTTATCTTGATTATTAACTTTTAGGCCTATTTCTAAATATGAAATCTTTGGGTTGAGATTGAAATAGAGGAAACAGGTGTATACTGCTGTGAGGATGGCACTTTACGGCCATTCACATTTCCCTCTGACAAACTCTATTTCCCACAATTCGTATTTCCGTTTTTTCAATTTCCAATATACCAAATGTCCGATTTTTCCATTTCATTTTGGGCGTGGCAGCTGATAGTATCTATCTTTGGCCTAGGAATGCATCAAATTGTGACAGTTATTTGCGCGGGTAACTCGTTCAATGGATCGAGTAACGAACATATACAAAGAACAATAGTGTTGCGGCCGCCGGAAAGGAAAGTCCGATATAACCAGTTTGACCTGACCTGCTGAAGTTTTGCGCGCTCCCGTCAACGTCGCAAACTGGAACATTGTGTAAAATTGTGACAGTCATCAGCCCAATCAGAGCGCGGCATCCACGTTTAATTTTATCTGATCAATTTATTCAGCTGTCAATCTTTGAACGCAATGATGTTCTTCTCATAATGATCTAAGTAACCAATCATAGTTTTAATCCGTATGCCGGCACACTTTATAAATTGCACCCGTCCAACCCGATCCAAATCTTGACCTTAAAGGCGTTATATATCATGTTTGAGACATCGTCTAACAGTTCGTCTAGAGATACCACTTGCCCTGGGCAAAACATTTTGGAGATTAACACCTATTTCGCGGTGACTTCTTCCTTTATCACCCATGCCTTGAATTTCCTGTGGCTGAACGCACCAAATTCATTGCCTAAAGTGCACCCGCACGCGCACTCTACCAACCAAAGAACAGCTTTTTTTTCTTGTCCTCCAGTATGTGAGACGATGTTAGGGACTGGCCAGTTTGTTCAGCCTCGCGCGCTCTGTACGTACGTGTGTGGTACTAGTACCAACACTCCAGAGTTTGCAGAAGCCGTCTGAGATAGCGTTCTACATTTGCACTAAAATGGGAAGAAAAAATGTTGACATTGCACTAAAACGGTCACTACTCTGACATTTTGTAGCTGTGGAAACGCAGCTATTGTGGGCGGGGCAGCGCGCAGCGTGCGCTGCTATGCGGGTCATCAAAAGGCGGGGTTGACCTTTGATGACCTGCATAGCCACGCACCGTACCCCGCCAACAGATAGCTGTACAGCTAGACAATTTGATGTCCCAGTGAAGATGTAAGATGTATAATAATAAGATTATCCCGAGAATACCGCAAAGGATGCACTATGACATCGGCGCCGTGCATCACCCTCCGCTTCGCGTCGAGCGATACGCTGCGCCAATGTCCTCGTGAATCCTATCCGGTATTTTCGTAATAACCTCATATTTGTAAAGTTACGCGCCCAAAGGCGCGCCGAAAATGAAACTGAATGATGAAATCCATGGCAAGCACGATGCATATTAGGCAAGTATGAGCCCGTGTCGAAATTTTAAAAAACACTGACCGCAAATTGGGCATTTCAAAATAGGTGACCCCATCACCAAAGTGAAAAACAGGGTGACTCCATGAATCCACCGGCCTTCAACGCCGAAGAAACTGACCAGTCCCTCATTCCCGCTAATTTTTAAAAGTATCTTGTGCCAATTATCGTAACCAAGCTCCGCCCCAGTACATTTGGTCACACTGAGAATGTTACACCTTAATTCCAATTCGATACAATTATTTCCGCCATAGTATGAAAAGGTACTGGGCCCCGCCCCAAATGAAATGGGAAAATCGGACATTTGGTATATTGGAAATTGAAAAAAAACGGAAATACGAATTGTGGGAAATAGAGTTTATCAGAGGGAAATTTGAATGGCCGTAAAGTGCCATCCTCACAGCAGTATACACCTGTTTCCTCTATTTCAATCTCAGCCCAAAGATTTCATATTTAGAAATAGGCCTAAAAGTTAATAATCAAGATGATAAAACCATTTGAAAATTGAAAATTAGCTCCATTTCGATTTTCTTTTTTGAAAATGCAAATTAGTTAATTGGTTGGCCGAATTGTGCCACGGATTGTACTAACTTTGTTTAAACATCAGTACACGCGAAGATTGAAATTATAGATAAGATTTTCCGAGTAGGTATTTTTGAGATTAACATTTCAGAAACTTTATCAGAATGTCTATTGGAACTTTTAATGATTGAGGTATGAATTATTTAGAGACATTTAAATGGTGTAATAAGTTATGGTCTTATGGTTGTCAGTCGAACTGTTTCGGACAAGTGTATATTTTGAAATGTGCACCTTTTCAGGCTTTACCTATAGCATAGGTACACTCAAATATTGGATTGGTAGAAATTGATTGTATTATAACTTTCACGCCTATTTTGAAGTCCCACTTTTTGCAGAGAACCACTTTTAGCAGGATATTTGTGTAATTATCGCGTCTTCGGGAATAAAGTGATTGAACTGCATTCAGTCTTCGTGTCTAAGTCTGTATTTTCACAGAGTCTCCACTAGGACTTGCTCATTTCTGAATTCCACGACCGTCGACAGTGACAGTCAGATACGCGTAAATTCCACCATGGCCTCATCACTCTTCGATCTCCGACCGACTGCTTCGACTCTGCAAAACATCGCCGTTGCATAGAAATGGCGCCATCACTCGGTGACAATGGTTCCTCACTGAGACCAAGCTGTACGTACCATTTGTGATAGTTTGGCTCCATTGCCGAGATACAAAGGTAAAGTGTTCCATTCGTATGTCTTCCACTAGATATTTGAAAATGTAGTAGTTCATCATTTTTTCACAGGATTTTTGCGTGTGAGTAGCGCGATATGTGCAGTTTAAAACTTATTGACGTCAGTAATTCACACCCAGCTGGATATCTTTACCATCTCTCAGCTCTAGTCTGTTAATTTCTTTATTATATTTTTATGTATTTCGTTTGAGCTGTATCATATTTTCACCTACTGTCCGTCTCTGGATATTTGGGGTTCTGTTATATTTTACGACGGAATCGTTTAATAGCATTCTTTACGTCCTCGTCGTTCTGGTACGTTGTACTGCTATATGTGCCGTAGAAGTTGACATGAAAAAATGGCACGTTTCCTGAAAGAAACTTACATAAACAACGCACTATATCGACAGAGAATTATGCAAACTTTCATTGAATTTTCCTCAATAGTTTCACTTTGGGTTGAATAGTTTTGCTTGTGAGTTTAAATGGATTTACGTTATCCTGTCATTTATTTTTGAATTAGGTCGTTTATTCACAGTAGGGTCATCTAGCTAGACTTGGTTCAGGTCAGTGATTTCAAAACGTGTGAGTGATGTGGACGCGATGATTTGTGTTCTGTTTTCATATGTGAGTGGGCAAACGATACCGAAGAGTTTCACCCGGAAGCGTCCTGCGGACACTTACTCACTACCCCGCTACTGCGCAGACTCAAACGTAACGCGTCCGATAGCTAGGAAAATCTGACCTGGGCTGCCAATTTCGGTTAGATTTGTATGAAATTGAAGAGACTCAAGAAAAACTTTGGCAAATGATTTTATTTTTTTTTAAATTCACCGACTTGAACCAAGTCTAGCACCATGCTTGCGCAACGTTGATAAATTTCAGTTGGACTGTTCCCTTTTCCCGCCAGCGTTCTGTGCAAATAAGGAAATAAAGGAACTAATCTTTAGTTCTCCGAACTTCCGTGTTAATAATCACATTTGTCGTGCTGAAATTGAGCAGACCTTGTTCACCAGAATTTACAAGAAATTACCAAGCTTGGACGAGCTAAATCCACTCTCGGGGTGAGTACAAGCATCTTTCATCCAAGCACAGCCTTATACATGTAGACTCAAAATTAATCAAGTAACATTTTGAGGAAACAAAAAATGGCAAACGTTAAACTATGTGACTCGACTTCCACCCCCTTTAATTAAGCTTATCAAATGTACTGCTTATCAAAGATACTATGTAGAATACTGGGCCATTAAGCATTATTAGTCCTAACGAAAGGGTAAAAACTTGTTATTGATAAATTTATGATTATGAATAATGTTAATAAAAATTTACTATTTATGTAATTATAATATACTTGCAAAAGTATCCAGCTGCACTGGAATCCTGAATGATGATCAGTATTTATGCCAAAGTCACGCACTTATAGTACAGACCCTTAGAAATGTAGTCAATATAGTTACAGCTGTAGAATTACACAGTAGCTTGATGCGCGGTCACAGTACTGCCTCGGTAGTCTCTCTCAAATGTTATAATAGGAATGGACCGACTACGAGCACCACAACAGTGCACAGACCTTCAAGTAACTCACATTACGAGTTTTCTTCTTTATTTCCCAAATTTTTACCCTGTTGGAGCAGGTCGATAGGTCAAGTATCAAACCGACCTTGTTTTATACCCCTGGCCAAGCAACTTCATAAGCCTGGAACAATAAGATATTATGCGAATTCAGAGAATTCAGGCCATTTTCACAACCCTGTGCGGAAGTGTTGGTTACATATCTGATTGCATTTTGGTTTTAATACATTCAAAATTAGCATGTTACTCGTGCACGACGTCGGTGAGGGGTGGACTGAACATTAGCTTCTTACAGGTATGCTGACATTATTGACAGAACGGTCAATAAGGGAGCATTCATTTATTATGAGGGGGGTCCACTCCATCATGTAAAACGTGACCCTTCCCCTGATGCGCCTTTCTAAAATATGACCCTCCCCTCCCTCTCGCTCCAAACTCAAAAGTTTGAAATGTGAGTATAATCTTCATAGAACTGCTGACTTTTGCATATTACAAGCATATATATTAAAGGGACATTTGTTTTAACTTTTGGTCATACTGTTAGTTTTCTTGTTCTGTGTATCAAATACTGTTTCCTGTCCAATTCCCTATGGTGTATCAGTATGCCAAGTATTCTGCTTGTCAGCAATGCCCATACATGTGTAATGACTATCGTTATAGCTGACAAATGAATTATTGTCCGGACGTGCATTCAATTTTTAACAATAACAATATTGACTGTACAAATACAGGATGTGTTAAATCATGACTGGACAGAAATTACGGGGGGAAAGGCCAGTGGGTTTTTTGTGTGGGTCACAAATTTTTACAAAAGCATTTTTGAAGGGTCATGAAATTTCACGCATGCAGGGGGAGCGTAACCTAGTTTTGCAAACTATTAGAAGACAAGATGTGGCTACTATAGTGCTTCGTCCATGCCGTACATGTCAAATCATGATACATGGGAGTCTAATTGGCAAATTATTAACAATCTTCCCCGACAAAACATAGCTATATCTTTACTTTTATATATGTTTGATTATTTATGTAATGTACTTTGCTTGAATTAGGATGTAAAAAGTACATGTTAGTACAAGACATGTGATTTTTGGATTTAATTGAAAATGTTGATCCTCTATCCGCAGACTATGTGAAAACTATAAATAATATTTTTCAATATAGAACTAGCAGACCACTTAGGCTGCGTTCAAAGAAAATGGTGAGGGGGCTGGAGGAATCGTGATTAAAATCATATTTTTAACCCCCCCCTCAATACCCCAAAAAATTTTCAAGTCCCCCTTCTATATGATAAAAAATATTCAAGTCCCCTCCCCAAAATTTTCTTATAGCCGCATATTTATTAGGAATGCACGCAGAGTAAAAATAGATATGTATTGCGTAGTTCTGCACGCAGATGTTCGACACTACCTCTTATCAGCAGGTTGTAGAGCCATATACCTAGGGCAAGGACTTAAATTGATTCATTTTTAAATGCATCAGCGGACTTTTTGGATTTATCAGTCTGAGCTGACTTGAGTTAATCCAACTCTGGCCATGTCAATTGCACCTGCTGAAAAGCACACAAAATGACAATCATGAGAGAGTATACAAATTTTGAATTCCTGGCTACATTTTACCAAATTGTGAAAAACTGAGCACTGTGACCTACCGAAGAAATTTTTTTTTTCAAAAAGTACAAGACATACAACCTAGATGCTACTTATAAATGTTTTACAAAATTGACATTACTGGAAGGTTAAAATATTCCGTCAAATAAATGTGTCAATCTCAGGTATTTTGGGTGTAATAATGGCAAATTTCGTAAAAAATAAATTATTCCATTTAGTCACACATTTTTTTATTTAAATTAGAGTCTTTACTGTTCAAAGTTTTACTTTTGTGTTATTGTACAATGAGATGTGAAAATTCCATTCTCTGCATGAACTTGAAATGAATGGTTTTGTGTACTGATTGAGAAAAAACTGTGACTTTCCATCGTGCATTTGTATACGATCAAGCATGGTGACCCCATCCTTTTTCTCTAATTTTTGATTATTCTTATATGTCATAATTAAAAAATCCTTGGTAACTGTTAAGTCTTCTAGTCTTCCATGTGTTGCTCTCTGGCCTGATCTTGTGTACAAGTACATGTATGTTTCAATGTCAATTCAGTGTCCGTATGATCCAAACTTTTCTTAAACTACATCAGAATCAGAGCTACCACTGTCACTGACTGTACATGCAGTGACAGTGACACTACACGTAGGTAGTAGCAGGGCAGTAGTTGTATTTTGACAATGATTTTGTTCAGTTTATACAACAGCGTTCTTGTTCTACTCCTTACAGCATGTTGAGCTGTCCAGTATTCAGCTTGCCAACACAGCCTACGTGTACCTTGCATTTGTATAATTGACATATAACTTCCAGTGTGAACTCTGATTCACATTGAACGCATTGAACGAGGTAACTGACTGCAGGATTTTTGTTTATTTTTCGACTACAACGGGCAGTTTTATTTGCAGGCCAGACAAGTCTGTTTCGCACCTTGTGGTAAGGCTACGTATCAGTACGTCGGAACGTAGCATGAACTCACAGCATAAACTACACTTTACAAACTACCCGGTCCAAAAACGCCTGTGGGCTCGGTTGGGTGATTCTCTATTATAAGTGGTCTGGCGCCCTCCCCCCCCCCCCCCCCCCCGCCGCTCATGAAGAATTATATGTCAACAGTTTGTGGCAGTATTTTGATGAAATTTGTCAAAGATATTGTTAATCATAGAAATTATTAAATGTTTAAATGCGAAATGGATCCATTCTCTGGAACCTTATTCCTAATCATTCATTCCGACCCATTTTCCACAGCCTGAGTAAACTTACCAGTGACAAAGCAACGTTCGAACGCACAATGGATTATCAAGCGATCCCTGGTATATACGACAGCGAACAACCGAGGAACGCACCTCTCATAACGAGGTTCAGTTTGGCTTTTCTCGGATTCCCTTTGGACTCTGGGAAACATCGTCGATGTATCAAGCACATAGAAGTGGCGCCATCAATCGGTGACTGTACTTCCTCAGGGGGAACAAGCTGTGCTGTGTGTGATAGTTTGAGACCACTGCCGATGTACAAAGGTAAACACTTCTCTTGAAGTGAATGTATTCTCTACTGGAATATTTTGAAAATCTAAAAGTCATAATTTCTTCCTAGTCTCAGAGGATTTTTTCGATTGCGTAAAGAGATATTTCGGTTGTGACACCTCCATGAGATGGGCACAGATCTTGCGAGAGGGTACAAAAGTGTAAAAGATTAGAATTTTTAAATAATCAAATATTGACAAAACACATTTGACTTAGTCATCTAGAGGGCTAATAGCTGTAACTGTTGATGATTTTCGCTAGATAAGTTTTGTTTTTATAATTTCACGTACATTGTTCTACTCCCCAAAAAATATTGAGATACATACTGTCAGTATTCAGCAACACAGCCTCTACACGTATAAACTGTATTGTTATTGCTGAATGGTGAATTCTGACCAAGTCAAGAATTCAACACTTCCTTTTGCACGTTGAGATGCTTTTGTTAAGAAACTTACTATTAGATGTAGAATAAAACTTGCTGTAGACATAAAAACAAATCTATATGAAAAAAAACTACTGGCTATTTGAATAATATACATGTTTCCCTAGTATTTGTACGGCTACTAAGCGGCAAATATGGTGTGAAAGTATGTTTGCTCTGTCCATTTCTAAAGAATATGAAACCATCGATTGCAGAAACTTTCCATCTTAATTGTTACCTCTCCTCCTCCGACAAACCAATTGTCTACTCCTAACTTATGCTGGAAAATCAAGCCAAATCATTAAAGGTTTTGTACCATTCAGAAGTTCCGAATGCTTCTTGTGTACCTCCACACAGAGCGTTCTTTGGTAAAACGTTTCTACGAATAATGTTAGTTATCGAGGACGGGCCCAGAGATTGCTAAAATACGAGGATAAACATACGATCTTATACAAAAAAAATCAGCAGAAACTCTCATAAAACGAGTGTTTCTCTACTACATGCCAGGGCACAGGAAAATGACGAGTGGCCATTTTCAAATCTTATTACAACAAAGACTTTTGCATCTGCTACCTCTGCTGTACTGCAACCAGTCATCATTACCATCGTCGTCGTCGTCATCATCATCATCATCATCATCATCATCATCATCATCATCATCATCATCAAAACTAAGATTAAAGTAAGAACGCCATATGTCTGTATGCGGTCCTAGAGCTGAATTAATATCGATACCATCATTTTATTGTGAAGATAACCTTACGTTTCCATTTTCAGGTACACCCTGGCCTTGGAAACGACAGAGGATGGGTTACGTCATTTGGTTAGGTTTCCTAGCCATAGTATCGACAGTTTCTCTGCTCCATAAGATTTACAAGCGATGGGGAGATAAACACTACTCTTTGCACATCATGTCATTCTGTTGCTTTATGGGACCAGTCGCAGCGATAGCGTTATACCGCTTGGTGGCGTTCTTCACATCGTGCCCGCCAGATGGTACCAGGGCTATCTATGCCTTGACCAATAGTCACGTACTTGGACTTTTAAAACGTAGTGACTTCAGTAATTCAAACATAGCTGGATATCTTTACCATCTTTCAGCTCTAGTCTGTTTATTTCTATATATTTCGTTTGAGCTTTATCATATTTTCACCTACTGCCCGTCTGTAGATATTTGGGGTCTGTTATATTTTACGGCAGAATCGTTAGCATTCTTTACGTCATCGTCGTTCTGGTACGTCATACTGCTCATGCGCCGTGCCGTGCAAGCCGACGTGAAAAGAGTGGCACTTTTCCTGGAAGAAACTCACGACAACAACGGCCTATGTCGACAGAGAATTATGGAAACTTTTGTTGAATTTTCCCGCCTCAATAGTTTCACGTCGGGTTGGATAGCTTTACTAGTGAATATCAACGCATTTAAACTATCCTGTCATTTATTTTGGAATTATGAAATTTATTCAAAGCAAAGTAACCTTGCCAGCGCAACGTTGATAAATTGGCAAATTTCACTGACAATCCTTAACAATTTCATTTTACCGTTCTTCGCGGTCGGTTGGTTTAATGTGGAATACATTTGGAGAGATTTCATGGCCCACGTCGAATACCTGCAAAGCGAAAACGAGTACTGGCCATGTTTTAAAATGATAAAACACCTTCAGCCGGCTGTAAACAACGTCATAATTACCCTCGTGTTTTCTGTTTTGACAGTTTTTCTATCATTGCAATTCACCGACCAGTACGCCGACTATTGGGGAGAAGACTCCGTTTGTTCTGCGTTTCGGACTTTCAACGTGACATCGTAGAAAATGTGAAGCATATCACTTCCGGTTTAAGGGTGAAGAAGTAAACAAGCTATCGATATATCAGATTGACGTGGGTGACAAATTTTGAGTAAACGAACTTTTGCTTTGCGAGTCCCTATATAAGGCCAGAGAAAAAAAAACCTTGTTCATCGGATTTTTTGGACCAAGTTCCAGGAGCGGCGAGCGAAAATTTTTTTTTATTTTTTTTTAGGCCGAAGGTAAACGCGGTTCTCTGGCATTTTTGCACAGATGCAGACAAGGCAAGATAATTGTTTACCTTTTTACCAGAAATATCTCAGACAAGAAACACTGATACTGGTAACTGAATTCAAGACTATGTTTCCCAACAATAACATAGGCCATATTACATTCACAGTTAGTGTTTGCACAACATATTCTGAGTATTTCAACATTCTCTCAGAATAAAACTGAAATGTACAGCAAATCACTGAAATCCAACAATTCAGTATTGTCCTTTAATATTGTCCTGGTGGGACCTAGCATCTGAGTTTTTTCATTTTACTTTGGCCCCATGTTTTGGCCTCTTTACCACTGTCTCTACACAGTTTACACAATGGTCTAACAACACTGTACTGTGATCGGAGTGAAGTTATATAGTCATCATTCAGATCGTACTTTAACATCGACGCAACCATGTGTTTTGTCATTGCCGTAATTTTTTATACTTTCGATGCAATTTTCATTCAATCGGATGCACCGTCCATCTGCTGTCACGATCTTGTTGAACAAATCGCCGAACGTAATATCAGGACAAACACTGAATAGCGTCTTTAGAACTAACTGTTGGCCATCACGTCGAATGTTGGCGATCAAATTAATACTCATGATGTGACATGTACTAACCTAACCAAATCGACCCACTTTGCGTCATGATTCGCCAAATTCAGACGTCACAACAACGTGTTGGCGGTCAACTAAGTCCGTACAAACACGTAGGAATTACGTCTCATTAAAAATCCCGTGCCCGCGAAAACCCGACAAAGTGTAGGGCGCCACCAGTGGCAGTACTAAACATATTTGTAAGTAAGAATTTGCCGCGATCAAAAAAAAAAAAAAATTCCAAATATGCCAAAGTAGAAGCGGCGATTCCGATGAACAATTTATTTTTTCTTCCTGGCCTAACTTGAAGTCATACAGGTTTCATATGTATCTGCTATTTAGCAGACGATTGAATGTAAAATACCGTTCCTTTTTTCGCACGTTTTGACGTCGGGGCAGTTAGTTCAGCTTTCAGGGAGCCGACTGTCTGGCTTCGCTCGGTTTATTTCCCGCCAAATATGCTAGTTTACACCCCAGAGGTCTTATATCCGCAACCAAATACCCTCGCTTGCCGTTTATGACCTCTAACACAAGAACGTCAATCTGGCGGTTTTCTAGTCATACGTGATCCATCAGTACTTCAAAGTTTCAGAATGGTGTCAAAATGCAAAACTGTGAAAGTTTGAAGAAGTGCTTTTCGATGTATTTTTTGAAATTTTGTAAACTTTTCAGTTGTCTGTTTTGAAAGGTTAACACCTAGCGTGACCATAGAAACAACAGGTGCCCTGCACGGAAAACTTAATTTGAATTTTACAAAAAAATAATGACGCGAATGTGAAGTATTTTGCTGCAAAAATGCATGGGTCGTTCTGTTTTTTAGAATGCCCCTCTGGGACAGTTTTCGGTTCTTCAAACTTTTTTGCAATACTATTTTGGCCTTTCACCTGTGGATGTTCATTTTGACGCTTATCGAGTAAGCTAAGTTTTCATTGGCTAAGTTCTGCGGGTATTTTGTCCTCCCTGGGATTTTATTTTCCCCCTTAGAGATAACACAGAGATAGTGGCCATTTTCAATTTGAAATATCGGTAAATATTGGTTACTTTCTTTCTCTAATACTAAACTTTGCACGGTGACTTATGATTTTTATTCTTGATTTTCAAAGAGAATGCCAGAATGATTGTAAGTTTGCTTCAGGAAAGTTTGAGCAAAATTTTAAGTATTTCATTTCCGAGGCGCAAACCAACTTAATTTCAATAACATAAACATAGATGAATTGATTACTATGATGTCGTCTTCAAGAAGCTGCTGCTGTTGATTTGTATTAAGGTAGTAGGCGCCTCGAAAGGGAAAGACTTAAACTTTTGCTCAGACTTTCCTAAATGAAACTTTCAACCATTCTCTTACCAAATCAACAATGAAAATCAGGGGTCACCGTGTAAAGTTTTAAACTAGAAAAACAATTACCAACAATTTTGCGATGTTTGAAATTCAACATGGTCGGCCACCCATCCCTGTCTTAACTCTATGAGGGGATTAAAATTTAGATTTTCGAAAAACTAAGATGGTAATTTTTTTCTCTCTCCAAGAGCCTTAAAATGAGTCTCCACAAGTGGAAGATCAGAAATGAATTTTGGAAATTTGAGCTGAATATCTGTCCCGAATAAAAGTAACAATAACACGATTGGTACTAATTTGGGAGAATAGGATATTGTAATGTCGGTTTAATCAGCAAATTTTAAGCTCATCTACTTTTTCTTTTTGCAATTCACTTGTTTTTATGGGTAATTTGTAATATTGCAACTTTAAGCTGTTGGGCACCTAACACTTTTGATATATTTGAACAATTAAAAGATCGTAATTTCCCAAATTAGTCCCAACAGTGTTCAACAAATACATACAATATTTAAAAGTAATGCATAAAGTTGATTTCATATTTAGAGATTTGTTTTGTTTTTAATACACAAGTGATCATGCAGATTGTAAGATTTCCTTGAAGATTCTTCCAGATATCTATTTTAAAACCATCTTGAAAACGTTGTCTAGCGCATGTTTTAAGGAACGACAAAGGTATCCATATGGACACTACGTAAATGAGACATTCATCCGTTTATTTAGTTATTCCGAGGATTGTTAGTCATTATTTGTTACGCTGTGGTGTATTCTTGACATTAAGGTAGAACGCACCTCGGGGACAGACATTCGGACTCTCAAACTTTTACAATTCACTTCTGATATACCACATGTGGGGGTTCATTTTAAAGCTCTTGGTGAAAGAAAACTTTTCCATGGCTTTGTTTTTCGAAATTCGAAAATTTTTATTTTTCTCCATAGAGTTAACACAGGGATGGCGGGCATTTTGAATTTCTAATATCGGTAAATCTTTGGTAATTTGAGTACCAAAGTTTGCATGGTGACCCCTGTTTTTATTCTTGATTTTGAAAGAGAATGATTGAAAGATTCCTTGAGGAAAGTTAGAGCAAAAGTTTAAGTCTTTCACTTTCGAGGTGCATACTACCTTAAATACTTATAAGCAATAAAGCACACCACGAGTATACCAAGAGATATTGACCAATTCACGACTTACAACAGGATAGAGAGGGCGCTCTGGATGTGTGAACACGCGTTTGCACTATACTCTCTTGCTGTTCAAGAATTTTTACAGTATTATTCTTTATAATTACGAACTTTGAAGTGTTACTTCTACGGTCAAACAGAGAAGCTGTTGAGAGGACTGGAAAATTGTTGGCATGAGTGCACGTCAGCAAGAAAAGCACTAAAATTTAAGCACAAGTTCTCGGATTATACTTTCCTTTTCTTCTCATGTTATCTACCTCCGGAGAATTCCCTGTGGGGTAGAGATGCGTCTAGTTTTTTTGCTCATATTTTAAGTAAATTATATTCAGTCGATGACATGGATTCGATAATCATATGCGGGGAGTTCAATGCTCGTATTGGCTTTGTATGTTAAATGAAATAGAAGATGAACTACACTTTATGTTTCATTGTAGCCTGTATAATGATTTTCGTGATCAACTATGTGATTTAGTAAATGAGTCAAACCGAGAGTTTATTTATTATAACGACATAGAAAAATTAGTATACTTAATGGAAACAAATAGTAGAGCAACAGCAAAGTATATATCAAAGTCATTTCAAAGAAGACGTAACAATTTATTTCAGTAATAATGATTACTGTATTTTATTAGTACTACACTATCAGTTAAATTTATTTCATCGAGCTACCCTTATTCTAAAGTTGCAATATTATAGTGACTTATAAGCCCATTGGGCTGGGTGGCCACTCACCGTTGATGTTGTATCATTATTGAAATGTAAATGTTGAGTCGTGTCGCATGTCACTCTAATAAATAAAACTACTACTACTACTACTACTACTACTACTACTACTACTACTACTACTACTATAAGCAATAAAGCACGCCAATAGTATACCAAGAGATATTGACCAATTCACGACTTACAACACGACTTGCGACTAACCGAGTACATATGTAAAGTGAAATGCATGGTCAAAACCGAGTGGTATACCGTCGCTGGGTGTGATTTATTGCTATTTTATCATAACAGTATAGTGAAATTCTGGCATGGAAAGTCAAAAAAGGATTTTGCTCATGTAATTGACTGAAGATGTACACTACGCGTATGCCTCTATGGGATTGGATAGAATCGTTGGGACGATAGTTGTAACTTGTGCTGATGTTTCGATCATTTTGTTCAAAAAAGGAGTATATTTTCATGTTCTTCTCCCCGAGGTATGACGACACGATAAGTGTTTTGTAAATGCAATGCATTATGCACGATAAGTTATGCTATTGTTTACAAATGAATCAATTCCAGTCCGGACTAGAATTCTGTTGTCACGTTCTATATAAAATTTATTAGACATCCGTAGCGAGAACGTATCGTAATGTGGCTAGGCGTTCCTACCCGTAGCGTTCTGCACAGACTCGGATTAAGACTTGACTTGCCCCCGTCGCTTGGCTTTCCTCGGCAGCAGTAACTGGCTGGCCGAGCAAGGTTCACATTTCCATGTCATTAGGGCAAGACTGCATTAACTTGCATGGTACCTGAAACCCGGGTCCTTGCTGACCAACTCGGGTTCAAACAGAAAACTTTTAATCCCCCAAGGTGTGAATGTTCCATTCTTATGTTCATCTAATTCAGCTGGTGCTATTGTAGGAAAGGCAGGTCTGTGAAATTGATCCTCTGATAACGAAGTAGGGAAGCAGGGTATTCCTAAGTTAATGGAGCTTTCCGGTAATGTTTATAAGTACTGCAAGAAACATGAAGCTTTCTTTCAAGTGCATATACACCTGTATTAAAACCGCAGCAATGCGTTTTTGATTTTTAGAAAAAAGTTTTATTCTTTTCTGTTCTGTTAGTGTTTTCTTGCTAGTTATTCGTACCTACATATTCTTTTTTCACAGAATCATATAAATTGTTGATGTTACCTTTATTATAAAGTGATTAGGTGGGACGTTTTAGCATTCGCATCGAGGCATCGGGTGTTACCTGTCTGAATTATTTCTTTCGTGTGAAATCGGGACTTCCCCGTGACGCTTTATGTGGTTTAAACTTTAACCACGATCAGGATCCGTTTGTCAACCACAAAGAAATAAACAGTCTCGTTATTTCCGTGTTTGTATTTTGCAATTACGACGACTAAGACTACTGTTTGTCGTGCGACAAGCGGTCACCAAAAGGCGTTCTGTCCAAGATAAATCGTGAGGGAATTGAAGTTCATGGAACTGCTAGCAGAGGTGAGAAATTTTTAAATCGTTGCGCCTCTGTACGCGTATTTACCTTACTCAGTGATACATTGTTGGATTGTAGTTTGGTTACTTGTGTCGTACTTTTTAATGTTTTACGAGATCTACATCAGCTGCGTTGAACAAGTCTCCTCGAACTATGCGGAATGCTGTAGACATCTGTATGCAGAACTTCTGCATACAAAACTTCTTGACACATCAGCTTTTGCTCGAAAACGGTAAAACAGTAGTACATTCTGCAGTTTCATCTCTACAGATGTAATACATCGAACATAGCTTGTTAAAGACCACATTTATGTCGTGTCATAGTATGCGTCTCCAAAATGAAAGACTTAAACTTTTGCTCAAACTTTCCTCAATGAAACTTTCGACTTTTCTCTTACCAAAGCAAGAATAAAAATCAGGGGTCACAGTGCAAAATTTGGTAATAGAGAGACAAATTACCCAAGATTTCCCGATATTTGAAATTCAAAATGGCCGCCATACCTGTGTTAACTCTATGGGATAAAATAAAATTTTTGAAAAACTAAGCCGTTGAAAAGTTTTCCTTCGCCAAGAGCTAAATGAGCCCCCTACAAGTGGTAGATCAGTACATAATTAATAAAATTTGAAAGCCCTTAAATTTCTGTCCCCGAAGCGCGTTCTACCTTAAGGTTGAAAATGCACTTTGAACTTGATAACTATGCATTTTCAGAGCTTGCATCTTTCCTAGTTATTTTCACCAGTAACTCACAACTCAGTGCGACGAAGTTAACCATTGTGCCCAAGTTGGACTCGATAAGGGTTTTTTAATGTTTTATGTGAAAATACCTATAGTAATATTTTTTCTTTGGTTCGTGTGATGGGAGGCTGTCTTTTAGCTTTATAATAACTGAAATTCACAACAAATTCCCTGTATTGACTCCACAGTAAAGACAGTAAATTGAAAAGAAAAGTAAATTTTCATTTCCACAAACCCATGACGGTGAAGACTTAATTTACTCCATAGGCGTAAAACGAGTCCACGGGAGTATTGTAAACATTTGAACTTTGACCCCAAGGTGCATTCTAAGGCTTATTTAGCACGCGTGCAATTTCCGCCTGGTACCAGAAACTTGGGCCATTGGGCTGTCTGAGTAAATAAAATCAAGCATAAAGTACACACACCATAAATGATAAAAGTTATTTGCTTTGACGTTTGCTTTATAAACGTATCTCTCTCTCATAACTTGAAACAGAAAACGTCAAAATTGTTTTTCATTGTGAGTTACTACGCACGTATGATTTATGCACGGGTTTCGTCCTGTGTTATTTTTGTGAGAGTCTGTCTTGTCTGTCTTCTATGCCTTTATTCAAAAATAACAAGTAAAATGTTTATCTTGGTAACCGTGTGCTTACCATAGAGAATAATGCATTTACATTTGAATAACCCCTAGGAGTAACCTATTAACCTTTCTGTATTAATAGGTAGCTGTAAATTACATTGAGTAAACATCTGATGACACATCATGGATCATTATCAGCCGATTCCGGGTAGCATAAATGACATTGACGATCGCATCGACATACCAAGGAAGGCTCCTTTTCTCGTGAGACTCTGTTTGGCTTTTCTTGGATTCCCGTTCGATGCCGCAGCAAATCACCGACGATGCATCAAACATACAGAAACAGCGCCATCATTAGTTGATATAAATAGCAACCAGGTTGACACCTGTGAAGTATGCGATGACGTAGGCCCTCTGACGCAATACAAAGGTAGGAAGGTGTTTCAGTTACAGGGACAACTAAATATTCCTGGCACCATGCGTTCATATAGCGGCTGGACCTAAGAGGGGTCACATTAAATGACTAATCATGTTCCTGCGTAACTTTCACATTTTTCCGTATATGGCCGAGATCAATCACAAAAGTCGGTATAGTTTCACAATGCTATCATTCATACCAATGAAATACATTTCAAAGTTTTCCTTGAGAAAAAAGTTAAAAATCACACGACTGTGTGCAAAAATGACAGTGTTAGATAATAGAAAGTCTGGCTTGTGAAGCCTTTAGTGAATTCAAAATATTGTCAATATGTGAAGTGGCAACCAAAATAAAGACCCCGTTTATGTGAAGTTCTTTACATAATGTGAAACAATGGCGAACGAGTAAATGTTTAGGCGTGCTTAATTCTTAGCAGTGAGATTTTCCTCTTTAAAATCAGCTTTTCCCATATCACCCTTAATGCATATACTTCGATATATATATATATATATATATATATATATATATATATATATATATATATATATATATATATATATATATATATATATATATATATATATATATCAAGAAGTATTGAGTATGTGAATTGTACTTTAGCGGTATCGAAAAAAATGGCACGAAAATAGTCACGTTCGCAAAAAGCTACTTCGATTTCTTCGACATTTCGCCTGGTTATTTTGTGTCAATCCCTAAATCGGCATCAACAATGTCTAAAACAGGAAAAATGAATTAGGGACGTAACATTCCGAGTCTGTGCTAGCGTATAAAGATTCTGGTGTGCCCTGATTTACATGTACTGATTTTCTTATCATTTTTTACCTTTATAATCAGGGTCATCAAAACAATCGAGACTACAGAGGGTGTGTCGCCCTGTTTGGTTGTGTATTTTATCGACTTTACCGATCGTCAGTCTGTTTCACAAGACTTACCAGCGATGGGGAAACGAACACTTCACCTTGTACATATTGTCGTACTTTTGCTTCATGGGACCGGTGGCGGCGATGGCAATCTATCGCTTGGTGGCGTTCTGCACAGCATGTCGTCCAGATGGTACCAGGGCTATCTATGCGTTGACCAATATTCATGTACTTGGACTTTTAAAACGCAGTGACGTCAGTAATTCCACCTTAGCTGGATATGTTTATTATCTCTTTGCATTGGTCTGTTTATCACTGAATATCGCTTTCGAATTTTCCCAAATTTTCACAGGTTGTCCCTCTATTGATTATTGGGGTGTCTTTTATTTCTTAACAGAGATGTTGGCCTTTTTTACGTTTTCGTCTTTTTGGTACATCGTACTGCTTTTACGCCGTGCCCTTGAAAATGATCTCAAATCGGTTGCAAGTTTCTGTAAAAAGCACTACGATAACAACGCAATCTGTCGACAGAGAATAATGGAAAGTTTTGTCGAATTTTCCCGATTAAATAACTTTGTATCTGGCTGGATAGTTTGCCAAGTAAATGTCAATGCATTCAAATTGTCCTGTCATTTGTACTGGAATTACGCCGTCTATTCGGGAAAGAACCACATTCCCAGCGCAACATTGATAAATTCGTTGATTTCAGTAGAAATTCTTGCGTATTTCGTCCTTCCATTCTTTGCTGTCGGCTGGTTCAACATAGAATACATTTGGAAAGATTTCATGGCCCACGTCGAATACCTGCAAAGCGGCAACGAATACTGGCCATGTTTTAAAATGATCAAACACCTTCAGCCGGCAATAAACAACATCACAATCACCATCTTATTTTCTGTCTTGACGGTGTTTTTGTC
This sequence comes from Ptychodera flava, assembly GCF_041260155.1. Taxonomy (NCBI): domain Eukaryota; kingdom Metazoa; phylum Hemichordata; class Enteropneusta; family Ptychoderidae; genus Ptychodera; species Ptychodera flava. The sequence continues at coordinate 8,056,345 of NC_091947.1, forward strand.
ATTACAATTCACCACCCAATACGCTGAATATTGGGAAGAAGATTCCGTGTGCTACAAGTTATCTGACGTTTACAATATGACTGGGTTTATGAATTTAGCAGTAGCGGAAATATGAGACCTGGCTACATGGTGCCGCAGAGAGGGTGCTGGTGAAGAAGTTAGGTGTTTGCAATATACTTTTGAATTTTTGATTGCTTTATTTGCCCCGTTAAATATCTCGACAAGATTGTCTGTAAAAGCAGGAGCCATGTACGGTTACGACACAGCAAATGTATTGGTTACGACACACAAATAGTCGACTGCTTCGCTGTTATATAAAAATAAAAGTAGCTTTCGGTTAAGAAAAAATACAGAATGTACACAACCGAAGACAGCACTCGTCTCTGATTTACAACTGTTATTTTGCTTTAATATGACTTGATTTTGATTTGGACTGAACCGCAGACGGAGCTGCACACTATAGATTACAGATTTCCTGATCATAGTCATTCAGGGTTGTTATTGGTAAATTAAGTATATTCCTTTGTTCATGGGCCACGACATGTAAGATTGGGCGGTTTCCTTTTTATGCAAAGTTCCCAATTATATTGTGACAACTTTACAAATGTCTGGTATCAAAAATGAAGGGTGTGATATCATTATATAACGACATATAAAGCCTCATATCTTTAAAGTGTCTGTTTACTACAAAAATATGTAATGTTACTTTTCTCCAAACAAGGGAATCTATTTCGAAACTGAAATCAGGAGAGCACACGCATCGTGTATGAAAGTCCTCAATCCCTGGTATTCGCATTCGAGTGCTTGTTTACATTGACAATTGACGTAGTATCGGTTCTTTGTTAGCCTTTGAAAGTTGTTTCTAGTTGATCAATTTGTGTAAAAATATTATATTAACCTTTTCCTTTAAACAAACCCCGTGACAACTTTGTACTACCTGTAGGTCAACGTATAGAACAATAGTCTTCGATGGAGTATCGTTATTCAATAAATACTGACATATCATTCCGATGTGATTCGATGTTAACTTTGTCCTACCGTTTTATACATTTACTGTCTGACAACTGTGACATGTTGAAATTTCATTATTTGTAAAATAAAGTGGAGAGTACATGGGAAATCTCGACTCCTTTTCTTTCGTATTCACGAAACATAATCATCGTCTTAGCAGTATTTGATGTAGATATCATTATCAAGCAATGTACATGAGAGTGACAACAAAAATTGGCAGAAACTCCTTGCCAACACCGAATAGTTGGTCAATTCGCTTTCAGGTCACCACGCATTAGCCACTTTGGGAAATACTTGTGGATGTATTACAGCAACAGGGATATTTCCGTCAGAGTTACAGCAGGTCACGTCTGGGTATACGTAGCATATTTTCACACCAGGAAAGAATAGTCACAATTTTCATTACTCTGTTTCAGGCTCAAAACAAGCCTAAAGGAGAAAAAACTGGAAACTGGCCAACTATGAAGTGCATCAGTCTTGACTCTTTGATATTGGTGCCCGAAATCACAGAATATCTTGCCGAGTCACTGTAATCCTTGTGTTGTAAGTTATGTATGAATTTACGGAGGTGTACCAGTCAGCTGAAATTGTTTTGGCCTTAAAGGATGCTGGGATTTCACATCTCTTTGTTGGCCTGTGTTACATGTAAGGGCATAAACACAGGATGCTTAATAGTATTCTCTCTCTCTACATGTCTCTCTCTGTCTCTCTCTGTTTCTGTATCTCCCTCCCTCCCTTCCTCCCTGCCCCTCTCTCTCTGTGTCTCTGTCTCTCTCTCTTTCCCCCCTTGAGATTTTATTTATAGAGATAACACAGAGATGGCGACCATTTCGAATTTGAAATACCGGTAAATATTGGTTACTTTTTTTCTCTGATACTAAACTTTGCCCGGTGACCCGTGGTTTTTATTCTTGACTTTCAAAGAGAATGCCTGACTGGCTGAAAGTTTGCTTAAGGAAAGTCTAAGCAAAATTTTAAGTATTTCATTTCCGAGGCGCGAACTAGCTTAATAATTCAAAAACATAACATAGATGAATTGATTACTATGATGTCGTCTTGAAGAAGCTGCTTTTCTTCATTTGTATTAAGGTAGTAGGCGTCTCGAAAGTGAAAGACTTAAACTTTTGCTCAGACTTTCCTAAATGAAACTTTCAACCATTCTCTTACCAAATCAACAATAAACATTGGGGTCAACGTGCAAACTTAGGAACTAGCGAAACAAATTACCCAAACTTTTGAGATATTTTAAAAATTTTTGCGATATTTGAAATTCAAAATGGCCACCATCGCTTTGCTAACACTATGAGGGGGGATTAAAATTTAGATTTTCGAAAAACTAAGATGGTAGAGAGCTTTAAAATGAGTCCCCACAAGTGGAAGATCAGAAATGAATTGTAGAAATTTGAGAGTCTGAATATGTGTCCCCGAGGCGCGTTCTACCTTAAGGACATCATGACAAACTGGAATCATTGCAGGCGAATTGCTTCAAGTTGAGGGATTGTGACGAATAAAAGTAACAATGACACAATTGGTACTAATTTGGGAGAATAGGATATTGTAATGTCGGTTTAATCAGCAAATTTTAAGCTCATCTACTTTTTCTTTTTGCAATTCACTTGTTTTTATGGGTAATTTGTAATATTGCAACTTTAAGCTGTTGGGCACCTAACACTTTTGATATATTTGAACAATTAAAAGATCGTAATTTCCCAAATTAGTCCCAACAGTGTTCAAAAAATACATACAATATTTAAAATTAATGCATAAAGTTGATTTCATATTTAGAGATTTGTTTTGTTTTTAATATACAAGCGATCGTGCAGATTGTAAGATTTCCTTGAAGATTCTTCCAGATATCTATTTTAAAACCATCTTGAAAATGTTGTCTAGCCAACATTTTAAGGAACGACAATGTGTTCCATATGGACACTACGTAAATGATACATTAATCCGATTATTTAGTTATTCTGAGGATTGTAAGTCATTATTTGTTACAATGTGGTGTATTCTTGCTTGACATTAAATACTTATAAGCAATAATGCACACCACGAGTATACCATGAGATATTGACCAAAGCAATTCACGACTTACAACTTATGCACGAGTGATAGCGAGTGCCTATATGAAGTGAACTGGTCAAAACCGAGTGGTATACCGTCGCTTGGTGTGATTAATTGCTGTTATATCATAACAGTATATTGAAATTCTGGAATGGAACGTCAAAAAAGGATTTTTTTCTTGCCAAGAGCTCGCGCGTGTATATCGCGAATATACCACGGTTCTTTTCGCGTCTTGACCAATCAGATCGCTGTATTTGGGCCATCAATATACTGTTATGATATAATCAATACTATATCATACCATATATTGATGGCCAAAATACAGCGATCGGATTGGTCGAGACGCGAAAAGAACCATATGTTGGCGATATACCACGGCTGGAGTGGCATACGCGCGAGCTCTCAGCTTTAGCAAAAATCCGTTTTTGACATTCCATGACAGAATCTCAATATACTGTTATGATATAACAGCAATAAATCATTCCCAGCGACGAGATACCACTCAATTTTGACCAGCTCACTTCATATATGCACGAGCGATAGCGGGTCCATATGTGTCGTGAACTGGTCAGAAATATTCAATAGATGTGGAGAAGCCGCCAGAGATCCGACTAGCAGCTGAGGAATCTAAAAAGAAGGACAGACGTGGCATACCGTCGCTGAGTGTGCTTTATTTCTTAATTAAATATACTCAGCATATTGTCATGTTCTTTAGGCCGGACAAAATGTGATGTATCCGTGTTTAGCATTAAAATACTTAGCAATGTACTTAGTATGTTGTTATTTTCCTTATTGGTAAAGGCGATTTAGGACACAAATCAATGTCACGAGGAGCATTGAGCCATGTCTTCTTCGTTATTGCAAGTAAACTTTGAGAGAAAAACTCCGTAGTTTACAGCCACGCTTTGATTGTCGATATCTCTATGTAATTGACTGTAGGGTTACGGTACGCGTATGCCACTACGGGATTGGATAGAATTATTGGGACGATATTTGTAACTTGTGCTGCTATTTCGATCATTTTTATTCGAAAAACGAATATATTTTCATGTTCTTCTCCCCGAGGTATGACGACACGATAAGTGTTTTGTAAATGCAATGCATTATGCACGATAAGTTATGCTATTGTTTACAAATGAATCGATTCCAGTCCGGACTAGAATTCTGTTGTCACATCCTACATAATTTATTTGCCGACAATAATACTGGATACTGAACACATTATAGACAGTACGAAGCTAAATTCTATAAACTGAACAAAAGGACTGCAAAATACATCCAAAGATAAAACTGGAGCTTTGATCGGATTTGAACCGTTCAAGCCCCTAGGGGAAAACAGATGTGGACATCATTTTACCAGTTTTGTATTATTTTATAAGTGTGTTAACAAACATACCTTCAGGAAGGACAGTCTTTCTGTCCAGTGTCACATCTCGAGATCATCCACCTCAGGATTAAATCATCGAGGTAACATCAGGCGAGATACCACTCTAATTGTGAGGTATGCGTATGTCGATAAACCAAGGTTGCAGCTAGGCCTAGGAAACCGTCGGCCGCAAATACATTGTAGTTAAAAATAATTAGCAGGTTTCTTCAGTCAAATATATCACCCCTACTTAAAGTATTGAAAGCCATGGGTTGGTAGCGTATACTTACAATATTTCTACCATTTTGTAAGCATCACAGGCCTAGGGTCCGAATTCAAGGACTGATATTTAGCGTATTCCTTGAACAACGCAAGTAAGTTCATAGTTCAATTTTGACATTCAGTAAAAGTCGCAGCAATCCAGTCCTGGTGGTCTATCATGAGACCAGATTAGATGACTCGTCAGGCTATATAAAAACTATAGGTCTGTCTATTGGCTTCAAATCCTACGTTTCGCACAAAATACATGTAATGCAGGGGTGAATGTTTACGCATGCTTCGTTAATTCTTACACGCAGCAAGATTACAACGGCAAAGTTCATATCTGTAGAGTGCGTTCAGTATGTGATCCCATTGATAATGACTCTTCTGCACGCCGCTCGCACTGTCATCGGTTTATGTTGAATTTTTATTTCAAGCGAACGAGAGAAAGTGGTTGACTAGACGAGTCTGCTGTAGATCGAATCACGCGAGGATGATATGCAAACCCCTTCCTGCTTGGCCTTTTTGGAGACATCCTCGGGCCGACTGACACATAAGGCACCAAACTTTTTTTAGCATCATGGACTAACTGTATTACTGGAAAATTTGACACAATATATGTACAGCAAGAAACATTATGCTTTCTTTCCTGGGTGTATACACAGCTACAACCGCAGCAATGCGTTTTGGATAATCAGAAAAGATTTCAATTTTTTCTGTTAGTGTTTTATTGCCAATTATTCGAACCTACACATTCCTGTTTTCACAGAATCATACAAATTGCTGATATTATCTTCATTGTAAAGTAATTAGGTTCGACGCTTTAGCATTCGCATCAAGGCACCTGGTATTTCTGAATAATTTCTTTCGTGCGAAATCGGGGCTTCCCCCGTGACGCTTTATGTGGTTTAAACTTTAACCACGATCAGGGTCCGTTTGTCAACCACAAAGAAATAAACAGTCTCGTTATTTCCGTGTTTGCATTTTGCAATATTACGACGACAAAGACTACTGTTTGTGGTGCGACAAGCAGTCACCGAAAGGCGTTCTGTCCAAGATAAATCGTGAAGGAATTGAAGTTCATGGAATTGCTAGCAGAGGTGAGAAATATTTAAATCGTTGCGCCTCTGTGCGCGCATTTAACTTACTCAGTGATACATTGTTGTATTGTACTTTGCTTACTTGTGTCGTACTTTTTAGTCTTATGAGATCTATACCAGCTGCGTTGAAGAAATCTCGAAATATGTGGAATGCTGTAGACATCTGTATACAGAACTTCTGCATACAAAACTTCTGTATACAGCAGCTTTTGCTCAAAAACGGTAAAACGGTGGTACAATTCTATAGTTTCATCTCTACAGATGAAATACATTGAACATAGCTTGTTACAGACCCCATTTATGTCATGTCATGTTTTTAGGCCTATAGGTAGTGTGCGCCTCGAAAATGAAAGACTTAAACTTTTGCTTAAACTTTCCTCGATGAAATTTTCGACCATTCTCTTATCAAAGCAAGAATAAAAATCAGGGGTCACAGTGCAAAATTTGGTAGTAGAGAGAAAAATTACCTAAGATTTCCCCACATTTTAAATTCAAAATGGCCGCCATACTTGTGTTAACATTATGGGAAAAATAAAATTTTGGATTTTCGAAAAAGTAAGACGGTGAAAACTTTTCTTTCAGAAAGAGCTTTAAAATGAGCCCCACAAGTGGTAGATCAGAAGAGAATTGATCAAATTTGAAAGCCCAAATTTCTGTCCCCGAGGCGCGTTCTACCTTTGGGAGGAAGAAAATGCACTTTGAACTTGACAACAATACATTTTCATAGCTTGCATCTTTCCTAGATATTTTCACCAGTAATTCATAACTCAGTGCGACGAAGTTAACCATTCTGCCCACGTTGAACTCGATAAGGGGTGCCTATAATGTTTTATGTGAAAATACCTGTAGTGCTATTCTTTCTTTGGTTCGTCTGATGGGAGATTAAGTTAGGACTATTAAAATCGCTGTATTGTGGCTTTATTTGTCACTTTTTGTATTACTGTAAATTTCGATAAAAGTTGCACTCATAACCTAAAACTTACTTATAAAGGTATGTCATGATATGAAACAGAAAACGTCAAAATTGTTTTAACCATTGTGAGTTACTACCAACGTATGATTTATGTACGAGTTTCGTCTCGCCTACTCGCGGCTTAGCGTTAACTTTATAAGAGTCTGCCTTGTATGACCATGTCTTTATTTGAAAAAATAACACGTAAACGTTTCTCTTAACTTGTTAACATTGTACTACCCATAAAGAATAAGTATGTTATTTACATTTACCAGTGAATAATCTAACCCCTTTGCATAATAGGTGGCTGTAAATCACACTGAGTAAACATCTGATGACACAAAATGGATCACTATCAGCCACTTCCGGGTAGCATAAATGATATTGACGATCGCATCGAAAAACCAACGAAGGCTCCATTCCTCATGAGACTCTGTTTGGCTTTTCTTGGATTTCCGTTCGATGCGGCAAATCACCGACGATGCATCAAACACACGGAAACAGCGCCATCATCAGTTAGTTTGAATTGCGACCACTTGGACACCTGTGCGGTATGCGATGACGTAGGCCCTCTGATGCAATACAAAGGTAAGCATACCTGGCACTAGCGTTTTACAGCTGGACCTCAAAGGGGTCACATTATATTACTCATAATGTTCCTACGAAACTTTAATTTCCGTATACGGTTGAGATCAATCAATAAAGTCAGTATAGCAAATGATACGTACAACATACACGCATACATACGAACGTACGTACGTACAGACAACAGACAGACAGACAGAGGAAACCGTTGTAGCAATAATTCTTATCTTATACACTCGTGGCTTCGAGTCACTCACTGGACAACTGAATTTTGTGCTTAGAAATCATCAGGAGTGATTTTGGCGGGCCTGTTGCTACGTTTTTATTGTGTCAGGTATATGTATGCAAATACCACCGTTACTACAGGCCATAATGCAAAACGTGACTACATCAAACTTACGGACTTAACCTTAAAACAAGATGTAAGCTTACATACCACAAATGCACATTCAAAACATCCAAACACAGAAACAGTACGGAACTCTCAAAAATACATATGGACCCTCAAGGACAACGACACAAAAGACAACACCACATGGTCTATTATTGACAGAGCCAAGCCTTATTCAACCAAAGCAAAACGCTGTAACCTCTGCACCACAGAGAAATTTCATATTATCCACTCGGACTGTTCAACACTCCTTGACAAGCGCACAGAATGTCTTTCGAACTGTACATACAAAAGCAAATTCCTTCTCATTAACACCAGGACCCACATGACAACCGCTTCATTTGTATATACACCTGACAGTATATATACATATAGTAACGCGCCAAAATCACTGGATGATTGCCCAGCCCATGAAACAGACTGTAGAGTAACCACAACAAGTTCAACGCCTAGCAATATATATATATTATATAATATATATATATATATATATATATATATATATATATATATATATATATATTATATATATATATATATATGTGTGTGTGTGTGTGTTCAATATGTGAATTGTATGTTTTTTTATTAGCAGTATTGAAAAAATGGCTTGAAAATCGTCCCGTTCGAATATACTAACTTCCGATTTCAACGTTTTGCTCTATTGTTTTGAAATAATTTCTATAACGGCACCAACAATGTCTATTTCAGGAAATCGAATGACATATTCAAAAAAATTACAGGTCAAGTCTATGCTTGCGTATAAAGTTTCCGGCGTTTCCTAATTTTCATTTACTGATTATTTTATTTTTATTTACCTTTATAATCAGGGTCATCAAAACAATCGAGACTACAGAGGATGTGTCGCCCTGTTTGGTTGTGTATTTTATCGACTTTAACGATCGTCAGTCTGTTCCACAAGACTTATGAGCGATGGGGAAACGAACACTTCACCTTGTACATATTGTCGTACTTTTGCTTCATGGGACCGGTGGCGGCGATGGCAATCTATCGCTTGGCGGCGTTCTTCACATCTTGTCCGCCAGATGGTACCAGGGCCATCTATTGCTTGACCGATAGTCATGTACTTGGACTTTTAAAACGCAGAGACGCCAGTGGTTCTACCTTTGCCGGATATGTTTATTATCTCTTTGCATTGGTTTGTTTATCACTGAATATTGCTTTCGAGTTTTCCCAAATTTTCACAGGTTGTCCCTCAATTGATTATATGGGTGTATTATATTTCTTAACAGAGATGTTGGTTTATTTCACGTTTTCGTCTTTTTGGTACATCGTACTGCTTTTACGCCGTGCCCTTGAAAATGATCTCAAATCGGTCGCAAATTTCTGTAAAAAACACTACGATAACAACGCAATCTGTAGACAGAGAATAATGGAAAGTTTTGTCGAATTTTCCCGATTAAATAGCTTTGTGTCTGGCTGGATAGTTTGCCAAGTAAATATCAATGCATTCAAATTGTCCTGTCATTTGTACTGGAATTATGCCGTCTATTCGGGAAAGAACCATATTCCAAGCGCGACATTGATAAATGCATTGATTTCGGTCGAACTTTTGTCTTATGTCGTCCTTCCTTTCTTTGCTGTCGGCTGGTTCAACATTGAGTACATTTGGAAAAATTTCATGGCTTTCGTCGAATACCTGCAAAGCGAACACGAGTACTGGCCATGTTTTAAAATGATCAAACACCTTCAGCCGGCAGTAAACAACGTCACAATTACCATCTTGTTTTCTGTCTTGACGGTGTTTTTGTCATTGCAATTCACCACCCAATACGCTGAATATTGGGAAGAAGATTCCATGTGCTACAAGTTAACTGATGTTTACAATACGACTGGGTTTTTGAATTTAACAGTAGAGGAAATATGAGACCTGGCTACATGGGGAAGGAGCGCTGGTCAAGACGTACGGTGTTTGCAATATACTTTTTTTAAAAATTTTGATTGATTTACTGCTCCCTGTTAAAATATCTCGACAAGATTGTCTATAAACGCAGGAGACACATATCAATGGGTTACGACACAGAAATAGTCAACTGCTTCGCTGTTATATAAAAATCAAAGCAGCTTTCGGTCAACCTCATTCGCATTCGAGTGCTTGTTTACATTGACAATGGACGTAGTATCGGTTCTTTGTCAGCCTTTGAAAGTTGTATTTGGTTAATCGATTTGTGTTAAAAAAATTGTAATACGCTTTTCCTTTAAACCAACCCTGTGACAACTTTGTTCTACCTGTAGGTCTACGTATAGAACAATAGTCTTCGATAGAGTTTCGTTATTCAATAAATACTGACATATATTTTCGATGTACTTCGATGTAAAATTTATCCTGCAGTTTTATACATTTATTCTCTGATAACTGTGATATATTGAGTTTTTCATTATTTGTAAAATAAAATAAAATATAGAGTACATGTAAAATCTCGACTCCTTTTCTTTCGTATTCACGAAACAAGATCATTGACTTGGCCTATCACCTACGTAGTATTTGATGTAGATATCATTATCAAGCAATGTACATGAGAGTGACAACAAAAACTGGGCAACTCCTTGTCAACACCGAATAGTTGGTCTATTCGCTTTCAGGTCACTACGCAATAGCCACTTTTGGGAAATACTTGTGGATGTATTACAGTAACTGGAATATTTCCATCAGAGTTACAGCAGGTTACATCTAGGTATACGTTGCATATTTTCACACCAGGAAAGAGTAGTCACAGTTTTCATTGCTCTGTTTCAGGCTCAAAACAGATACTTTACAAGTGAAAAAGGGAAAAAAAATGAAAAATTGCCAACTATGAAATGCATCTTGAGTCTTTGATATTGGTGCCTGATATCCCAGAATATCTTGCTCAGTCATTGTAATCCGTGTGTTGTAAGTTATATGTGAATTTACGGAAGTTTACCGGTCAGCTGAAATTGTTTTGGCCCTTGAAGGTTGCTGGGATTTCATAACTCTTTGTTTGCCAGTGTTACATGTATGGGCATGAAGACGGGTTGGGATGTTTAATAGTAGTCTGTCTGTCTGTCTGTCTGTCTGTCTGTCTGTCTGTCTGTCTCTCTCTCTCTCTCTCTCTCTCTCTCTCTCTCTCTCTCTCTCTCTCTCTCCTCTCTCTCTCTCTCTCTCTCTCTCTCTCTCTCTCTCTCTCTCTCTCTCTCTCTCTCTCTCTCTCTCTCTCTCTCTCTCTCTCTCTCTGGTAAAATTCACTGCATTGTCAGGATATCTACACGTACAGTTAAGCCTAAGGAATAAACGTTGATGGGGATATATTGCTGTGATACTGAATATCGCTTGAACTTACATTAACAGTGAACAAACAGTTAAGAAGCAAACCTACAGTAAAGTAAACTCATCTTCTTAAGTGACCTTTAACCTTTGCTTCTTCCTTGATGACTGTGACCGTAAAACCATTCTAAAACTCAAAACTTAGTACAGTTCTGCTTCTGCTGCGCTCATTTGGTGAACAAACTGAAGTGAAACTGACATAATCCGCAAACATGAATAAAACAGTTAACAAATGATTTACTTCAGTGACAGAACAGACGATTCGCAACGTCTATGCGGGACATAGGGTTATTTAAAGTCATAGGGTCAATCATGCCATGATATGATTGCGTGACAACATTCAGAACATTAATTAAATGAAAAAGTGCTATTTTATAGCATATTGAAGTGCAACTCTTGTACATGAAACATATACGACGAAACTGAAAATCCTCCAGAATGATGCGTAACTGACTTTAAAATCAATACATTACACGAGGTTAGATTCCTGGTTGGATTGCGTTTACAGTGATCTCTCATCAGCAGTGGCAAAACTGACCAAGTGACGTTTTTGCAAATTTTATTCACTCAAACCGTCAAAGGTGAGGTAATGTTGTAATTTGAGGCGTGGAAAACACCAGCATGTTTTCGGCCGGTTCAGGGAATATACTGATTTTGTGAACAAGTGAACCCGTAAGAAAACGTACGATAAATAATTTGTGTAGGATTATCAAAGTAGAATTGTCTGTGAAGGATTACCTCACTACCTTGTAGCTGTAGTGTGTTTAGTACTTCGAAAGTAAAGACTGCAGGGTTGGTAAACTAAATAGTGTGTGTAGGACTCTAAAACTAAATAGAGCGTATAGCTACCCTGTTGCAGTAGTGTGCGTAGGACTGCCAAACTACCCTGTTGCTGTAGTTTTTGTAGGAGTGCCAAACTAACTTGCAGCACATTAATGTACCTTGATATTCTTTTTATGAGTGTTAAGTGTATTGAATCATGGTCCTTCGACCACCCATTGTGAATTGCTACAGCTGCAAGGACAAGGCTTGATATTCCTTGGTCTTGGAATTGTCACCCCTTTTCCCTCATCATCAAGAAGTGCACAACTTACTATTGGACAAATTCATTGATGATTTGGGTTTTTGAAATGTAATATTCTTTATGGTGATTGGTCATAAATGCTACCTGTAAAACGGAGAAACCTTTGATTTCGCATCCTTTGTAGAGTGATTACAATGCAGTAGACAAAACAATTGCAAAAAACCCCAAAGTTTTGACATCTGTTAAAAATAAAACGGTTTTCAGTTCTGCGATATTCGCAGTGTTTGTCATGATTGGACATTCGTAGCCAGTGCTTCTATAGTATGACACCGACCGAAGTTGACGGATGACGTTATGAATATGTATGAACAAGGCCTCCTTGACAGAGTATCCAGGCTGTTATTCTCTGATAATGCTCATCCGATTCTTTCCTGTTCCTCCCGTGTTTTAAAACTAAAAATTCGTACCTACATATTCATGTTTTCACAGAATCATGTAATTGTTGATGTTACCCTCATCATAAAGTGATTAGGTTGGACGCTTCAGACGATTTAGCATTCGCATCAAGGCACCGGGCGTTACCTGTCTGCATTATTTTTTTCGTGTGAAATCGGGATTTCCTCGTTGACAATGTTAGATGTGGTTTAAATTTTAACCCCGAACAGATACCATGTGTCAACCCTTTGGCAAAATAAAAAACGCCTCACTGTTTCCGTGTTAGTGTTTTTCCAGTTACGGCGATACAACTGTTCGTAGTCAGTCACTGAAAAGGGCTCTATTGACTGTAAAATCGTAAAGTATATGAAGTGCATCTAACTGCTGGCAAAGGTAAGACTTAAATCACATCGCCTCCATGCGTGCATTTATCTCACAGAGTAATTCACTTGTTTTTTAGTTAGTATACCCGAGCTGTCTTTTGTTTACAGTGTTTAGTCTGACAAGATATAGATGCTCTGGTCTTACAATTACTTGTTTAATTTCAAGTATCTCCTCAAAATGTGCGGACGCTGTGCAGTTTTACTTGAAGACTACTTGCGCTCAAGGACAGTGGTAGATTTCCATAGCATCACACGCCAAAATATGATATAAAGAATATAACTTATTTAGGAGGCTTCATTCATGTTGTGTCATGTCAAGTGCTGTGAATAACGGAGAGAATGAACTTTGAAGTTTGCCAACTAGACGCTTGTGTCTTTCCTGATTTACATCGGTAATTCAGTACGGCGAATTTAATTCTATTATCAACACAATGAACTTATACGGGTGTCTTACATTTTCTGAGAAAATGCCTGCAGTATTTTTCATCTTCTGCATTTCCTTTTTCTGGAAACAAAGTCAGGGTTCAGTCTTATGGCGTTTTCTGCTACTTTAGTAATATTGTTGGATATCACTTGTTCTGTTAGAAGCTTGAGATCTGCCGACAGAGTTGGTGGTCGACAATTTATGAGTTCAATTTTGCCCATCGGACAAGACGAACAAAAGTAAGGCGAAGAAGAATGATAAAATTGCTCCGCAGAATCGCCGCTTCTACTTAGTCAATATGGAATTTTTATGAAATTATGGTATAGATATACTTCCACGTTGCAATTTTTCGTTGTGCCCATTTCTACAGTTTTTTGTTTTCTTCAGGGAGATTGTGGAAGTAGTCATAATTTGTTCTGTCAACACTGCCAGTACATGTAATGCCTCTGTTGCTGTGGACAGTTTGTAAAATCTAGACTCCAAGTCATCAGTAACAATGTAACTCGTGGGAGATTTTGCTGGTTCCTAAAACAAAAAGTCGCTCCCCGTCTCGGTTTCTTTGCCAAAAAATCCCGAGGAACGATTTTTCCTCTTGATTAACAATAAAGTTGTACGCTCCTTGCAATTAAAAATTTGAAACGTTTGTGCAAACTTTACCAAGGGAAATTTTAACACAGTACATTTACGATCAAGACTTAAAAAATAAGAGCTCGCCATGCAAAGGTAAGGATAAGAAAAAAACGCATTACCTAAAATTTATCAATAATTGAAACTCAAATTGACCCTAAGCCCTTGTGAGTTGACTACACAGTATTATCAAAACTTGCAAATCTGGCCCAAGGTTCATTCTACTTATACAAATATATCATTCATGCAATTTCGGCCTCGTACCAGACACGTATGCTAATAAGCTGTCTCATAGAAAATCGTGAAATCAAAGTTCAAGCACGTGAAATATAATACAATTGATCAACGTTGTGTGCGTAAAAGTTTGGTGTTTATGGTTATGGAAAGGAAAACGGCGAATTGCTGTTTCTGTGTACTAACCGTAAGGACCAAGTGTGTATTTATATTTAAATAATCTGACCTTTTTGTAGGACAGGTAGCTGTTAATAATTCTTGAGTAAACATCTGATGACACAAAATGGATCATTATCAGCCACTTCCGGGTAGCATAAATGGAATTGACGATCTCATCAAATTCAAACGTGAATTACCAAAGAAGCCTCCTTTCCTCGTGAGATTATGTTTGGCTTTCTTTGGATTCCCATTCGATGCGGCAAACCATCGGCGATGCATCAAACATACAGAAACAGCGCCATCATTAGTTGATATAAATAGCAACCAGGTTGACACCTGTGAAGTATGCGATGACGTAGGCCCTCTGACGCAATACAAAGGTAGGAAGATGTTTCAGTTACAGGGACAACTAAACACTCCTGGCACCAGTTTTCGTTCAACAGTTGGGTCTAAAAAGGGTCACATTATATCAATTCATGATGTTCCTAAGTAACTTTAAATCTCCGAATAAAATTCAGTATACTTATGAAATCACAAATGTTATCACCAATACAAGTATAATTCATTTCAAAGCTTTGCTTGAAGTTATGGTTAAAACTGCATATGCAACAATGAAGTCAAAATATTGTCGATATATATGCAGCACGCTAACCGAAACATTTCCTTTTGCGGTTCCAATACATGATATACATCAGGTTGAAAATTAGTTTCATTGGTGTGTCCCGTTTACACAAATTCGAGAAACGTTTTCTTTCACCATATTATTGTGAAATACCAACTCTCAGGAAATTTATAAATGTGATGAATTCTTAACATCCCCGTACGATTTTGAACCTAATCAAAGTATATTTTTACAGCCTCAGACGAAGAGAGAATTTAATGTAAATACACCGTACCAGATCTGGTACGGTATATCTTGCACTTCCAATGTCATATAGTCATATTTATATACGTATTATGAATTTGCCCTAAGTCTGTCCATGTATATTTTCCTGCATTGTAAAACAGGCCGATTGCCTAAACCACCGAACAAACTATATAAAATGAGTGTGTGTATATGTGTAAAGGTTTTTAATATGTCAATTGGACTTCATTCATGGATAATTTTGTATGAAAACAGTCACTTCTGAATTAGCCTACACCCTATTTCTTCGCTTTGGCCGCCTTGCCTCAGAGGGTCTGGGCGACTTTTGAAGTCTTCGACCTTTTGTCCAATTCTTTTGTACCAATATCTAAAACGGCATCGCAATGACTAATGTAGAAAACTGAACAACATCAGCAAATAATTCGGGACATAAAGCTGAGTCTGTGCATAACGTACGATTCTGGTGTGTCCGACATGATGTACTGATTTGATTGTCTCTTTGTTACCTTTGTAATCAGGATCATCAAAACAATCGAGACTACAGAGGATGTGTCGCCCTGTTTGGTTGTGTATTTTATCGACTTTAACGATCGTCAGTCTGTTCCACAAGACTTATGAGCGATGGGGAAACGAACACTTCACCTTGTACATACTGTCGTACTTTTGCTTCATGGGACCAGTGGCGGCGATAGCAATCTACCGCTTGGTGGCGTTCTGCATATCATGTCGTCCAGATGATACCAGGGCTATCTATGCGTTGACCAACATCCACGTACTTGGACTTTTAAAACGCAGAGACATCAGTGGTTCTACCTTTGCCGGATATGTTTATTATCTCTTTGCATTGGTCTGTTTATCACTGAATATTGCTTTCGAGTTTTCCCAAATTTTCACAGGTTGTCCCTCAATTGATTATTGGGGTGTCTTTTATTTCTTAACAGAGATGTTGGCCTTTCTTACGTTTTCGTCTTTTTGGTACATCGTACTGCTTTTACGCCGTGCCCTTGAAAATGATCTCAAATCGGTCGCAAATTTCTGTAAAAAACACTACGATAACAACTCAATCTGTCGACAGAGAATAATGGAAAGCTTTGTCGAATTTTCCCGATTAAACAACTTTGTGTCGGGCTGGATAGTTTGCCAAGTAAATGTCAATGCATTCAAAATGTCCTGTCATTTGTACTGGAATTACGCAATCTACTCAGAGAAGAGCCACATACCCAGTGCAACATTGATAAATTCATTGATTTCAGTAGAAATTCTTGCGTATTTCGTCCTTCCATTCTTTGCTGTCGGCTGGTTCAACATAGAATACATTTGGAAAGATTTCATGGCCCACGTCGAATATCTGCAAAGCGAAAACGAGTACTGGCCATGTTTTAAAATGATAAAACACCTTCAGCCGGCAATAAACAACATCACAATCACTGTCTTATTTTCTGTCTTGACGGTGTTTTTGTCACTACAATTCACCACCCAATACGCTGAATATTGGGAAGAAGATTCCATTTGCTACAAGTTATCTGACGTGTACGGTATGTCTGGTTTTTAAATGTAACAATAGAAGATATGTGAGATCAAATCGTGCTGAGAGAAGCGGACGTTTAAGAAGTACAGTGTTTGCAACGCATATCAAATGGTCACTTCATAAAAAGTGTCTCCTGCTTGGCAAATAGAAATTAAACTGAGTTTTAAGTAATGAAAAATACTGGTTGTAAATGCTGATAACAGAACCCATCTTTGTATTTGTACAGTTAGTCTTCTTTCATGTGAGTGGAATGTATACATGCAGCTACTGGATGAGATTCCTTGGTCAAAGAGTCTCCCCTGTCACTAGTAAAGTATATTCCTTCGTTCACAAGTCACTACATGTACGACAAGGCAGGTTTTATTCAAGGGATCTTTGTCAGGATCTTCATATTACAAAGCTGTTGAATTTTACAACTTACAATCTTGATTCAATTTACATGTATGTATACTACCTTTACAAACATCTGATGTTAAAAACAATGAGAAAGGAATAAGAGTGACTAACAAAAACAGAGTTACTTTTCTCTAATCCAAGCAATTCATGTGTTTGAAATATTGACAATTTAATGAAATTTCTTTTTTGCTCATCTTTGAAAGTTGTGTCTAGTTGATCAGTTTTTGTACATAAATATCACAAAAACCTTTAAAGGAATCGCGTGACAACTTTGTTCTACTTGCAGGTCAATGAAAAGAACAATTGTCTTCGATGGGTATCGTTATTCAATAAATACTGTCATATCCTTTTCGATCTGATTCGATGTAAAATTTATCCTACCGTTTTATACATTTATTCACTGACAACCGTGACATATTGAATTTTTCACTATTTGTGGAATAAAATATAGAGTACATGTAAAATCTCGACTCCTTTTCTTTCGTATTCACGAAACATAATCATTGACTTACCCTATCACCTACGCAGTATTTGATATAGAACGGCCATATGAAAGTTTGGTGTAAGTATAACGGAAGGACAGTAAACTCGAACATCTGTCGCTTGACGGCACTCCTTACAAATCGTCCGTCGAATCCTCAATAAGAATCATACTGTCTTTATGGGACTACAGAAGTAAACAATTTTCATGAAAATGTAAAACAATTTTCATGGTAATTTTGAAAACAATTTTCATGGTAGAAAATGTACATTTGTTGATATAAGGGGACTGGCTGTCAATTCCAGTGTAACGAGTGAAATAATCACCTGATGTTATAGACGTGTAATACATATGTAAAGCCATTAGTTAAATATA
This sequence comes from Ptychodera flava, assembly GCF_041260155.1. Classification (NCBI taxonomy): domain Eukaryota; kingdom Metazoa; phylum Hemichordata; class Enteropneusta; family Ptychoderidae; genus Ptychodera; species Ptychodera flava. Next base: position 8,074,304 of record NC_091947.1, read on the forward strand.
GATCTAGGGTGACTCCAAAGCAGCTTTGTGCAGTGGATATATCGCCACCAAATTGTTTTGATGTATTGATGTCGCTTGTTCTTCTACTTTGAGAAGAAAAGCTTTCGTTAATCCTCGGGTAACATTTTGTTCATTCATGTTTGCAAGTGTCATAATTTATGGAAACTTTGTGAAAGTACTTGTGAATGTATTACAGTAACAGGGATATTTCCATCAGAGTTACAGCAGGTCATATCTGGGTATACGTAGCATATTTTCACACCAGGAAAGAATAGTCACAATTTTCCTTTTTCCGTTTCAGACTCAAAACAGATACTATACTAATGAAAGAGCAGGAAAACACTGAATGTATGGAGGTTTACCAGTCAGCTGAAATTGCTGTGGACGTTCAAGGTCACCGGGATTTCGGGATTTTTGCCTGTTACATGTATGGGCACAAAGACGGGTTGGGATGTTCTCTCTCTCTCTCTCTCTCTCTCTCTCTCTCTCTCTCCTCTCTCTCTCTCTCTCTCTCTCTCTCTCTCTCTCTCTCTCTCTCTCTCTCTCTCTCTCTCTCTCTCTCTCTCTCTCTCTCTCACTCACTCAGTTAAAATTCATGGCGTTTTCATTTTTGAGGTAATCTACGAGTACAAATTTAGCAACCTGGTTAGGGATAAGCTCATTATGATACTGAATATTCCTTGACTTGATATTTACAGTAAATAGCTAAACGAAGAAGCACACTTACGGCTAGGTAAACTCAACTTTCTAAGTGGCCTTTAATCTTTGCTCCTTCAGTTGTGACCTTAAACTGAAAATGTCGTAGTTCTGCCATTCCTTCATTGGCGAACAAGTGGAAGTAAAACTGACATAATCAGTAATTAGAATAATAAATGAAAAAGTGTTATTTTCCCTAATGTGAATAAAACCATTGACAAATGATTTACTGCAGTGAGAGAATAGGCGAATCGCTACGTCTATGCGGCGACATAGGATTACATGAAAGGTCGTGGGGTCAATCGTGTTACAATTGCGTGACATCAGTTCATAAAAAAGCGCTACTCAGCATGTTGAACTGCGGCTTTTGTACATGGAACATATTTTATGAAATTTAAAATCCTCCAGAATGCTGTATAACTTAAAAGGAATGAAATCACAGGGGGTTGGATTCCCGGTTGTCCAGTGGCAAAACTGACCCTGTTACGTTTTTACAAATACGTTTAAGTGTTTAGTGTTTATTCAAGTACACCGTCAAGGTTGAAGTAATCCTGTTGAACAAGTGCAGCAGACAAAAAACGTGAAAAAACTCACATTTTTGGCAGATCGTCCATGTAGCCGACACGAACACAAAGTGTCTGTTACCGGCTACCAAACAGTATGAAATTAAAAATCGTTACGTAAAGAATGAGCTACAAAATCACTATCAGTTTTAAGTTGCAGGTAGAATAAGTCTGTGACTTTGTATAAAATACTATAAAAATAGAAGAAAGTGAGCAACCAGCTGAAAGTTAGTCGAGGAGACTTTCACCGCATATCATTTGCATCTCATTGTGTGTGCCACATTTTTGACGTCAGTTGAAAGTAACACGGTTTCAAATTTTGCGATATTCGCGGCGTTTGTCATGTGTGATTGGACATTCGTAGACAGCAGTTCTACAGTTATGACACCGATCAAAGTTAACGGAGTGACGTCGTTTGACAGAGTATCCAGGCTCATCCAATACTTATCTGTTTCGCTCGTGTTTTGTTGCTAATTATTCGTACCTACACATTCCTATTTTCATGGAATCATACAAATTGTTGAGGTTACCTTCATTATAAAGTGATTAACGATGGGTGGAACGTTTTTAGCATTCGCATCAAGGCACGTGGTGTTACCTCTGTGAATTATTTCTTTATTGTGAAATCTGGACTTCCCCTATGACGATCTATGTGGTTTAAACTTTAACCACGACCAGGGACCATTTGTCAACCATGAAGAGAAATAAGAACATCTCACCATTTCCGTGTTAGTGTTTTGCAATAATGACGACAGAGACTACTGTCTGTGGTGCATGCGAAAAGCCGTCATCGAAAACCATTCTGTCAAATTTAAAATCGTAAGATATATGCATCGAACTGCTGGTAAGGTAAGTAAGATTTATATCATAGCGCCTCTATGCGTGCATTTATCTCACAGAGTGATTCCCTTGTTGTCTTTCAATTAGTGTACCTATACCGTCCTTTGTTTAGTCTGACAAGATACAGATACTATGGTCTTACAAATACTTGTTTAATTTCAAGTATCTCCTCCAAATGTGCGGACGCTGTGCAGCAGTTTTGTACTTGAACCTTGCTCAAGGGCAGTGGTTCATTTCCATAGCATCACATCTTCAAAAAGTATGATATAATGAATATAACTTAATTAAAACACTACATTCCTGTTGTGTCATATCAAGTGCTGTGAATAACGGAGAGGATGAACTTTGAAGTTCGCAAACTAGAAGCTTGTGTCTTTCCTGATTTTCATCGGTAATTCAGTACGACGAATTTAATTCTATTATCAACATGATGAAGTTATACGGGTGTTACATTTTCTGAGAAAATGCCTGTGGTATTGTTGTCGAAACTAACTCAGGATTCAGTCTTATGGCGTTTTCTGCTACTTTTGTATTTTTTTTATATCACTTGTACAGTGAGAAGCTTGAAATCTACTGAAAGAATCGGTGGTCGACAATTTATACGTTCAATTTTGCTCATGGACGAGACGAACGAAAATAAGACTAAGAAGAGTGGTTGAAGTGTTCCACGGAATCGCCGCTTCTACTTTAGCCAAACTGGATTTTTGCGGCAAATATGTACTTCCACATTCAGTTTTTGTTGTGCATATTTCTACAGTTTTTTTATTTTCTTCTTGGAGAATGTGGACCTGTTAAGAATTTGTTCTGTCAACACTGCCTGTATATGCCTTTATTGTTGCGGACACCCCAGGTCACTAGTAACAGTGTAACTAGTGGGAGATTTAGAGAGAGATTTTGCCGGTTCCTAAAACCACGGTGATGGAGGGCCGACTGTGCTGAAGCAAAAGTCACTTGGTGGCTTTGCCAAAAAATCCCGAGGAATAAAAATCTTTTCTCTTGGCTAACGGAAAGAAGTACGCTCCTTGCAATTAAAGGGTTTAAACGTTTGTTCAAACTTTTCCCAGGGAAAATTTAAACATACCACCTTTTATGATCAAGAACAAAGGTCAGGGTCACCATGCAAAGGTTAGGAACAGGATTTGAACTAATTTGGGATAATTGGATGGTAAACTAATGTCTTTAAAATCTGCAAATGTAAGCTCATCGGCTTTTCTTTTTACGTTACACATTTGCTTTTATGAGTAATTTGTAATATCGCAACATTCAGCTACACGGCACGTACCAGTTTTGAGAAATATGAAAAATATGAAGATCCAATTATCCCAAATTAGTTTTGTTTTATTTTTTTATTTATTTTTATTTTTTATTTTTTTATTTTATTTAATCTCGAACCAACAGGTTGCCCCAATAACAGGTTCGTTTGAAAATAAAAATATAATACAAAAACGAAAAATATATAACAGTTACAACGTAAACAAACAGACAGGAGAATTCACATAAGAAAAAACCAAAAAACAGCAATAAAGCGAAAGATACACAGAAATACATCCAGATAAAAGTAATTATTCAGAAAAAAAGGATCTTACATAATCCATGACGAAAATTACTGAAGTTATTAAAAATATTTAAATTTTGCTTGTTACAGATAGAATTAAAATATGTCTGAGATCGTGATAAAAATGAGTGTTTCAAGATATTCGTATGTGCTGACACTGGTCTAAAGAGAACAGCACGACGCAATGTAAAAGCAGGAACGTTAAAATGAATCTGTGCAAAAACATCTGGTACACTATAAACTGAGTGAAGGATTTTATAAAGAAAAAGAGTGTCTAAAAATTTTCGCCTGTTCTCCAATGTGGGAAGGCGAAATTCATAACATAGGTTACTATACAGAGCCCTTGAGTAAGCCATCGATGAACAGAAACAAAGATACTTGATAAATTTTATTTGGACTCTTTCTAATTTCTTTACTAAATATAATTGATAAGGGGACCGGATTGGTGAGCAGTATTCAACGTTGCTTCTGACGTGAGAGACATACAATGTTTTTAAACGTTTGATACTATTAAAATATTTACAAGAACGCTTGATAAATCCAAGCATTTTAAAAGCCTTTGAAACAACATGGTTAATGTGCATACTCCAGTTAAGTTTACTTGTTAAAAATACACCAAGGTCTTTTACAAAGTTGGTGCGAGTCAAGATATTTGCTTAGCACATCTGTAAGGAATATCATGACCTTTGTTTTCAAAGTGAATGAAATACATGAACATTTTTAACATTTAATGACAACTTCCATTTGCTCGTCCACTTCACAACCTGGTTGATATCTTGTTGTAGTTTGATGCAATCGGACATATCAGTAATGGCCATAAATAACTTGGAATCGTCAGCATACAAAGATAAATTTGCATGGTTCATGCATTCAAACATGTCATTGATATATAAGTACAAAAAGGAGCGGACCCAAAATAGACCCTTGGGTACACCTGATGTGACATGTCCCCATGATGACAGTTCCCCGTCAAAAGCTACCCTTTGTAAACGACATTCAAGATATGTGGAGAGCCAGGTTAACAGATTACCACCTATACCATATGACTGAAGTTTATGAATTAATAAAGTGTGGTCGACCGAGTCAAAAGCTTTTGAAAAATCCAAGTAAATAGAGTCAACCTGCCCTCCTTTGTCCATCACTGTGCTGATATAATTAATATAAGATATCAGATTTGTCGTGGTCGAACGGCCGCTGACAAACCCATGTTGGCTTTCACATATGACAGATTTAACATGATTAAAAAGATTATTGTACACTAGTTTCTCAAAAGTCTTACTGAATAAGGGCAAAAGTGAGATTGGTCTGTAATTTCCAACCTCAGTTCGGTCCCCAGCTTTAAAAATAGGGACAACGTTTGCCCGCTTGAAAATAGCTGGAAAAACACCCTGTTGCAAAGATCTATTAAAAAAATAAGAGAAACGGACAGCTCTTCAGCGCAGTTCTTTATAATAATCCATGAAATGCCATCAGGACCACACGCTTTCGTCGGCTTGATGTCTTTCTAGGCAGCTAGTAATTGATCAGCTGATATGTCGAAAGTGTTAAGAGCATTGCAAGAGTACTGATTACATTCTGGTAAATCTGTCACATTATCTTTAGTAAAAATGGATTGAAAATAATGGTTAAAAAGTTCAGAAATATCTTTTGAATTTTCGGCCAAAGTCCCCTTATAATTAACAGTAGAGGGTGATGACCTAGTATTATGCTTACTATTAACGAAAGACCAAAAACTTTTACTATTTGCGCTGATTGAATTTTGCAGTTGAAGTAAGTGGTCTTCGTAAATAGAATTACGCAGTAATTTAAATTCAGCACGCTTACGATCGTGTTTAGAGTAGGAAAAAACGCATTACCTAAAATTTATCTATAATTGAAACTCAAAATGACCCTAAGCCCTGTGTGTTGACTACACATTAATGAAAGGAAATTTTTGATGTTCACAAAATCTTGGTGGTTAAGACTTTATTCACCCGTGGCTACAGACTTAAACCCAATTAGCTATATCTTTGTGAATTTGCTTACTAAACAAACATAATCCAATCTCAAGAGAGATATTTGTATTATTTGGAAATGTCACTCTTTCAACCCTCGGCAAGGGATTTGGTCGATTAAATTCAGGCACTTTCGTGTATATTTGCGGCAGCGGCCATATTTGAGTTGCAACTCGGAAAATTATGTTGTTTTTAAAGTCTAAGGTGTGCGTTCGCCGCCCAATGTTTGAAAAACATTCTGTGACCACATTTAAGTACGCACTTTTACATAAATTGCATTTGATTTCAAACTAAATTTACTGAAAGATACAGGTAATCAGGCTTAGTTAAAGTTTTTGTCCATACCAACAGCAGATCAGTAAAGTATTGTCAAAATTTGAAAACATCTGACCCCTAGGCGCATTCTATACTTGAAATATCATTACCGCAATTACCGCCTCGTACCAGACACGTATGCTAATGAGCTGCCTGATCGAAAATCCTGCGTCAAAATACAATAATGTTATATTTAACGCACATGATAATTGATCAGCGTTATTCGCTTCAATGTTTGGTTTTTATGGGTATTCAATAGGAATACGGCCAATTTCTGTTTTTGTACTAACCATAGGGACCAAGTGTATGTTTATATTCAAGTAACCTAACTTTTTTGCATGACAGGTAGATGTCAATTATTCTTGAGTAAACATCTGATGACACAAAATGGATCATTATCAGCCACTTCCGGGTAGCATAAATGGAATTGACGATCTCATCAAATTCAAACGTGAATTACCAAAGAAGCCTCCTTTCCTCGTGAGATTATGTTTGGCTTTCTTTGGATTCCCATTCGATGCGGCAAACCATCGGCGATGCATCAAACATACAGAAACAGCGCCATCATTAGTTGATATAAATAGCAACCAGGTTGACACCTGTGAAGTATGCGATGACGTAGGCCCTCTGACGCAATACAAAGGTAGGAAGGTGTTTCAGTTACAGGGACAACTAAACACTCCTGGCACCAGTTTTCGTTCAACAGTTGGGTCTAAAAAGGGTCACATTATATCAATTCATGATGTTCCTAAGTAACTTTAAATCTCCGGATAAAATTCAGTATACTTTATGAAATCACAAATGTTATCATCAATACAAGTATAATACATTTCAAAGCTTTGCTTGAAGTTATGGTTAAAACTGCATATGCAACAATGACCCTCAATGAAGTCAAAATATTGTCGATATATATGCAGCACGCTAACCGAAACATTTTCCTTCGAGGGTCCAATACATGATATGCATCAGGTTGAAAATGAGTTTCATGTAGTTTGGTGTACTCCCGTTTGCACAAATTTGTGAAATACCAACTCTCAGGATATTTATAAATCTGATGAATTCTTAACATCCCCAAACACTTTTGACCTAATCACAGTATATTTTTACAGCCTCAGACGAAGAGAGAATTTCACGTAAATATACCGTACCAGATCTGGTACGGTATATCTTGTACTTCCAATATTGTCATATAGTCATATTTATACATGTATTATGTATTTGCCCTAAGTCTATATTTTCCTGCATTGTAAAACAGGCCGATTGCCTTAATCACCGAATAACTTTATAAAATGAGTGTATGTATATGTTTAAAGGTTTTTAATATTTGAATTGGACTTTATACAGATAATGAAAACAGTCACTTCTGAATTAGCCTACACCCTATTTCTTCGCTTTGGCCTCCTTGCCTCAGAGGCAAAAGCGAAGAAATAGGGTCTAGGCTACTTTTGAATATCTTCGACCTTTTGCCCAATTCTTTTGTGCCAATATCTAAAACGGCATCACAATGTCTAATATAGAAAACTGAACAACATCAGCAAATAATTCGGGACATAAGGCTGAGTTTGTGCATAACGCACGACTCTGATTTGTCCGACATGATGTACTGATTTGATTGTCTCTTTTTTACCTTTGTAATCAGGATCATCAAAACAATCGAGACTACGGAAGATATGTCGCCCTGTTTGGTTGTGCATTTTATCGACTTTAACGATCGTCAGTCTGTTTCACAAGACTTATGAGCGATGGGGAAATGAACACTTCACCTTGTACATACTGTCGTACTTTTGCTTCATGGGACCAGTAGCGGCGATAGCAATCTACCGCTTGGTGGCGTTCTGCATAACATGTCGTCCAGATGATACCAGGGCCATCTATGCTTTGACCAACATCCATGTACTTGGACTTTTAAAACGCAGAGACGCCAGTGGTTCTACCTTTGCCGGATATGTTTATTATCTCTTTGCATTGGTATGTTTATCACTGAATATTGCTTTCGAGTTTTCCCAAATTTTCACAGGTTGTCCCTCGATTGATTATTGGGGTGTCTTTTATTTCTTAACAGAGATGTTGGCCTTTCTTACGTTTTCGTCTTTTTGGTACATCGTACTGCTTTTACGCCGTGCCCTTGAAAATGATCTCAAATCGGTCGCAAATTTCTGTAAAAAACACTACGATAACAACTCAACCTGTCGACAGAGAATAATGGAAAGTTTTGTCGAATTTTCCCGATTAAATAACTTTGTGTCGGGCTGGATAGTTTGCCAAGTAAATGTCAATGCATTCAAATTGTCCTGTCATTTGTACTGGAATTACGCAATCTACTCAGAGAAAAGCTACATACCCAGTGCAACATTGATAAATTCATTGATTTCAGTAGAAATACTTGCCTATTTCGTCCTTCCATTCTTTGCTGTCGGTTGGTTCAACATAGAATACATTTGGAAAGATTTCATGGCCCACGTCGAATATCTGCAAAGCGAAAGCGAGTACTGGCCATGTTTTAAAATGATAAAACACCTTCAGCCGGCAATAAACAACATCACAATCACCATCTTATTTTCTGTCTTGTCGGTATTTCTATCACTGCAATTCACCAACCAGTACGCCGAGTACTGGGAAGAAGATTCCATTTGCTACAAGTTATCTGACGTGTACGGTATGTCTGGGTTTTTAAATGTAACAATAGAAGAAATGTGAGATCAAATCGTGCTGAGAGAAGCGGACGTTTAAGAAGTACAGTGTTTGCAACGCATATCAAATGGTCACTTCACAGAAGTGTCTCCTGCTTGGCAAATAGAAATTAAACTGAGTTTTAAGTAATGAAAAATACTGAATGTAAATGCTGATAACAGAACCCATCTTTGTATTTGTATATATGACTAAGTCTTCTTTCATGTGGCTGAGATTCCTTGGTCAAAGAGTCTCTCCTGTCACTAGTAAAGTATATTCCTTCGTTCACAAGTCACTACATGTACGACAAGGCAGGTTTTATTCAAGGGATCTTTGTCAGGATCTTCATATTACAAAGCTGTTGAATTTTACAACTTACAATCTTGATTCAATTTACATGTATGTATACTACCTTTACAAACATCTGATGTTACAAACAATGAGAAAGGAATAAGAGTGATTAACAAAAACAGTGTTACTTTTCTCTAATCCAAGCAATTCATGTGTTTGAAATATTGACAATTTAATGAAATTTCTTTTTTGCTCATCTTTGAAAGTTTTGTCTAGTTGATCAGTTTTTGTACATAAATATCATAAAAACCTTTAAGGAATCGCGTGACAACTTTGTTCTACTTGCAGGTCAATGAAAAGAACAATTGTCTTCGATGGGTATCGTTATTCAATAAATACTGTCATATCCTTTTCGATCTGATTCGATGTAAAATTTATCCTACCGTTTTATACATTTATTCACTGACAACCGTGACATATTGAATTTTTCCCTATTTGTGGAATAAAATATAGAGTACAGGTAAAATCTCGACTCCTTTTCTTTCGTATTCAAGAAACATAATCATTGACTTACCCTATCGCCTACGCAGTATTTAATATAGAACGGCCATATGAAAAAAAGTTGGTGTAAGTATAACGAAAGGACAGAAAAACTCGAACATCTGTCGCTTGACGGCACTCCAAACAAATCGCCCGTCGAATCCTCCATAAGAATCATACTGTCTTTATGGGACTACAGAAGTAAACAATTTTCATGAAAATGTAAAACAATTTTCATGGTAATTTTGAAAACAATTTTCATGGTAGAAAATGTACATTTGTTGATATAAGGGGACTGGCTGTCAATTCCAGTGCAACGAGTGAAATAATCACGATGATATAGACTTCTAATACAATATGTAGAACCATTAGTTAAATATAGATCTAGGGTGACTCCAAAGCAGCTTTGTGCAGTGGATATATCGCCACCAAATTGTTTTGATGTATTGATGTCGCTTGTTCTTCTACTTTGAGAAGAAAAGCTTTCGTTAATCCTCGGGTAACATTTTGTTCATTCATGTTTGCAAGTGTCATAATTTATGGAAACTTTGTGAAAGTACTTGTGAATGTATTACAGTAACAGGGATATTTCCATCAGAGTTACAGCAGGTCATATCTGGGTATACGTAGCATATTTTCACACCAGGAAAGAATAGTCACAATTTTCCTTTTTCCGTTTCAGACTCAAAACAGATACTATACTAATGAAAGAGCAGGAAAAAACTGAATGTATGGAGGTTTACCAGTCAGCTGAAATTGCTGTGGACGTTCAAGGTCACCGGGATTTCATAACTCTTTTTTTCCTGTTACAGGTATGGGCATAAAGACGGGTTGATGTTCTCTCTCTCTCTCTCTCTCTCTCTCTCTCTCTCTCCTCTCTCTCTCTCTCTCTCTCTCTCTCTCTCTCTCTCTCCTCTCTCTCTCTCTCTCTCTCTCTCTCTCTCTCAGTTAAAATTCATGGCGTTTTCGTTTTTGAGGTAATCTACGAGTACAAATTTAGCAAACTGGTTGAGGATAAGCTAATTATTATACTGAATTTTCCTTGAGTTGGCATTTACAGTAAAACAGCTAAACGAAATGGCAAACTTACAGTTAGGTAAACTCAACTTCCTAAGAGACCTTTAATCTTCGCTCCTTCAGTTGTGACCTTAAAACTGAAAATGTCGTAGTTCTGCCACTTCTTCATTGGCGAACAAGTGGAAGTAAAACTGACATAATCAGTAATTAGAAGAATAAATGAAAAAGTGTTTTATTCCCTAATGTGAATAAAACCATCGACAAATGATTTACTGCAGTGAGAGAATAGGCGAATCGCTACGTCTATGCGGCGACATAGGATTACATGAAAGGTCATGGGGTCAATCGTGTTATGATTGCGTGACATCAGTTCATGCAAAAAGCGCTATTCAGCATGTTGAACTGCGGCTTTTGTACATGGAACATATTTTATGAAATTTGAAATCCTCCAGAATGCTGTATAACTTAAAAGGAATAAAATCAAAGGGGTTGGATTCCCGGTTGTCCAGTGGCAAAACAGACCCTGCTACGTTTTTACAAGAGTTCATTCAAGTACATGTACACCGTCAAGGTTGAAGTAATTCTGTTTGAACAAGTGCAGTAGACAAAAAACGTGAAAAACCCACATTTTGACATGTGTTGAAAGTAACACGGTTTCAAGTTTTGCGATATTCGCGGTGTTTGTCATGTGTGATTGGACGTTCGTAGACAGCAGTTCTATAGTTATGACACCGATCAAAGTTAACGGAGTGACGTCGTTTGACAGAGTATCCAGGCTCATCCAATACTTATCTGTTTCGCTCGTGTTTTGTTGCTAATTATTCGTACCTACACATTCCTATTTTCATGGAATCATACAAATTGTTGAGGTTACCTTCATTATAAAGTGATTAACGATGGGTGGAACGTTTTTAGCATTCGCATCAAGGCACGTGGTGTTACCTCTGTGAATTATTTCTTTATTGTGAAATCTGGACTTCCCCTATGACGATCTATGTGGTTTAAACTTTAACCACGACCAGGGACCATTTGCCAACCATGGACAGAAATAAAAACATCTCACTATTTCCGTGTTAGTGTTTTGCAATAACGGCGACAGACTCTTATGTCTGTGGTGCATGCGACAAGCTGTCATCGTAAACCATTCTGTCAAATTTAAAATCGTAAGATATATGCATCGAACTGCTGGTAAGGTAAGTAAGATTTATATCATAGCGCCTCTATGCGTGCATTTATCTCACAGAGTGATTCCCTTGTTGTCTTTCAATTAGTGTACCTATACCGTCCTTTGTTTAGTCTGACAAGATACAGATACTATGGTCTTACAAATACTTGTTTAATTTCAAGTATCTCCTCCAAATGTGCGGACGCTGTGCAGCAGTTTTGTACTTGAACCTTGCTCAAGGGCAGTGGTTCATTTCCATAGCATCACATCTTACAAAAGTATGATATAATGAATATAACTTAATTAAAACACTACATTCCTGTTGTGTCATATCAAGTGCTGTGAATAACGGAGAGGATGAACTTTGAAGTTCGCAAACTAGAAGGTTGTGTCTTTTCTGATTTTCATCGGTACAACGAATTTAATTCTATTATCAACATGATGAAGTTATACGGGTGTTACATTTTCTGAGAAAATGCCTGTGGTATTGTTCTCCTTCATATCGTTTGTCTGGAGGCGGTGGAAACTAACTCAGGTTCAGTCTTATGGCGTTTTCTGCTACTTTTGTATTTTTTTTATATCACTTGTACAGTGAGAAGCTTGAAATCTACTGAAAGAATCGGTGGTCGACAATTTATACGTTCAATTTTGCTCATGGACGAGACGAACGAAAATGAGACTAAGAAGAGTGGTTGAAGTGTTCCACGGAATCGCCGCTTCTACTTTAGCCAAACTTGATTTTTGCGGCAAATATGTACTTCAACATTCAGTTTTTGTAGTGCATATTTCTACAGTTTTTTTTATTATCTTCTTGGAGAATGTGGACCTGTTCAGAATTTGTTATGTCAACACTGCCTGTATATGTAATGCCTTTATTGTTGTGGACACCTCAGGTCACCAGTAACAATGTAACTAGTGGGAGATTTAGAGAGAGAATTTGCTGGTTCCTAAAACCACGGTGATGAAGGAACCGTACTAAAGCAAAAGTCATTTGGTGGTTTTGCCAAAAAACAATGATCAAACAATGATCTTTTCTTTTGACTAACGGAAAATTGTACGCTCCTTGCAATTAAAGGTTTTAAACGTTTGTTCAAACTTTGCTCAGGGAAAATTTGAACATACCACCTTTTATGATCAAGAATAATAATCAAGGGTCACCATGCAAAGGTTAGGAACAGGATTTGAACTAATTTTGGATAATTTGATGGTGAACTAATGTCTTAAAATATCATGCATGCAATTATAGTCTCGTACCAGACACGTATGCTAATGAGCTGTCTGATCGAAAATCCTGCGTCAAAGTACAATAATGTTATATTTAACGCACATGATAATTGATCAGCGTTATTTGCTTCAATGTTTGGTTTTTATGGGTATTCAATAGGAATACGGCGAATTGCTATTTTTGTACTAACCATAGGGACAAAGTGTATGTTTATTTTCAAGTAACCTAACTTTTTTGCATGACAGGTAGATGTCAATTATTCTTGAGTAAACGTCTGATGTTACAAAATGGATCATTATCAGCCACTTCCGGGTAGCATAAATGATATTGACGATCGCATCGACATACCAAGGAAAGCTCCTTTCCTCGTGAGATTCTGTTTGGCTTTCTTTGGATTCCCATTCGACGCGGCAAACCATCGGCGATGCATCAAACATACAGAAACAGTGCCATCATTAGTTGATATTAATAGCAACCAGGTAGACACCTGTGAAGTATGCGATTACGTAGGCCCTCTGACGCAATACAAAGGTAGGAAGGTGTTTCAGTTACAGGGATTACTTAACATACCTTGCATCAGCGGTCATTCAACAGTTGGACCTATAATAGGTCACATTAGGCCAAAAGCAATTGATGATGTTCCTGTAAGGTTGCGTTCACAATAACGGTTGGGGAGGGTATATATATATATTATATATATATATATTATATATATATATATATATATATATATATATATATATATATATATATATATATATATATATATATATATATATATATATATATCCGGTTCTTTTGCGCAAATATCTAAAACAGCATCAACAATTACTAATATATAAATCGAACGCGACACAGTAAATAATTTTGGACGTAAGGGTGAGTCTCTGCAAACGCAAGATTCTGGCGTGTCCTAATTTACATGCACTGATTGTCTAATCTATTTTTTACCTCTATAATCAGGGTCATCAAAACAATCGAGACTACAGAGGGTGTGTTGCCCTGTTTGGTTGTGTATTTTATCGACTTTAACGATCGTCAGTCTGTTTCACAAGACTTACCAGCGATGGGGAAACGAACACTTCACCTTGTACATATTGTCGTACTTTTGCTTCATGGGACCGGTGGCGGCGATGGCAATCTATCGCTTGGTGGCGTTCTGCATATCATGTCGTCCAGATGGTACAAGGGCTATCTATGCGTTGACCAATAGTCACGTACTTGGACTTTTAAAACGCAATGACGTCAGTAATTCCGCCTTTGCCGGATATGTTTATTATCTCTTTGCATTGGTTTGTTTATCACTGAATATTGCTTTCGAGTTTTCCCAAATTTTCACAGGTTGTCCCTCGATTGATTATTGGGGTGTCTTTTATTTCTTAACAGAGATGTTGGCTTTTTTTACGTTTTCGTCTTTTTGGTACATCGTACTGCTTTTACGCCGTGCCCTTGAAAATGATCTCAAATCGGTCGCAAATTTCTGTAAAAAACACTACGATCACAACGCAATCTGTCGACAGAGAATAATGGAAAGCTTTGTCGAATTTTCCCGATTAAATAACTTCGTGTCTGGCTGGATAATTTGCCAAGTAAATGCCAATGCATTCAAATTGTCCTGTCATTTGTACTGGAATTACGTCGTCTATTCTGGAAAGAACAACATACCCAGTGCCACATTGATAAATTCGTTAATTTCAGTTGAAATTCTTGCGTATTTCGTTCTTCCTTTCTTTGCTGTCGGTTGGTTCAACATTGAATACACTTGGAAAGACTTCATGGCCCACGTCGAATACCATCAAGCCGGCAACTACTACTGGCCATGTTTTAAAATGATCAAACACCTTCGGCCGGCAGTAAACAACGTCACAATCACCATCTTATTTTCTGTCTTGACGGTGTTTCTATCACTGCAATTCACCAACCAGTACGCCGAGTACTGGGAAGAAGACTCCATTTGCTACAAGTTATCTGACGTGTACGGTGTGACTGGTTTTTTTAATGTAACAATAGAGGAAATGTGAGATCAAACCGTGCTGAGAGAAGCGGACTTTTAAGAAATACAGTGCTTGCAAAACATATATTAAATGGCCACAACTCAGAAAGTGTCACCTGCTTCGTAAATAGAAATTTAAAAGAAAAAATACGGAATGTAAATGCTGATAACAGAACCCATCTTTGTATTTGTGCAGTTATTCTCCTTTCATGTGAGTGGATTGTGTACAGCTACTGGCTGAGATTCCTTGGCAAAGGAGTCTCTCCTGATCTTTGAATAGTTTCTGGAAAAGTATATTCCTTCGTTCACAAGTCACTACATGTATGATAAGGCAGGTTTTATTCAAGGGATCTTTATCAGGATCTAGATATTACACAGCTGTTGAATTTTACAACTTACAATCGTGACTCCATTATATATAGTAACCTTACAAATATCTGACGCTCAAAATAATATGATAAAGAAAAGTGTGATGTCATTATGCAACAGCATATACAGCCGCATATCATGAAACACATTTTTTTTCCTACAAAAGTATTACTTTTCTGTAGTCCAGGCAATCCTTGTGCTCCTTCGAAACAGTGAAATCACGAGAACACATTGACTGTGCAGTACTTAAATCGGCAGTTCTCAATCATAGTTTGTGGCGTTGAAGTATTTGTTGACATTGGCAATTTACGTGATATTTCTTCTTTGGTCGCCTTTGAAAATTGTGTTTAGTTGATCAATTTGTGTAGATGAAGTTCATAATAACCTGTCCCTTTAAATCAACTCTGTGATAAATGTGTTCTATATACCTCCATAAGTATAGAAAAAGGTCTTCAATCAGGTATCGTTATTCAATAAATACTGACAGATACCTTTTAAATCTTGTTCGATGTTAACTTTATCCCACCGTTTTATACATTATCTGACAGATGTGATTTTTGAAAGTTTCATTATTTATAGAATAAAACATAGAGTACATGTGAAATCTCGACTCCTTTTCTCTCATGTTCGCCAAACATAATCATGGACTCTCCCCAGGCCAATCAACTATACAGCATTGGTTGAAGTATTGTTAGCACGCCATGTGCATGAAGTTACCACTATAACAATGGTAAAGTCTTTAATAAACTTTGAAGTCACTATACTATAAGAATGGTAGTCTTTAACTTTCAGGTCACTATGCTATAAGAATGGTAGTCTTTAACTTTGAAGTCACTATACTTTAAAGAGGCACTCCCACTTGGTAACATTTTTAAAACACATTTTTTTAATGCCAACGGTCGATATTTGACGTGGCGACTCCGCGCGGATCGCGAGATATCGATAAAAACATGTCATTTCCCGAGCGTATTTTTCACATCCCGAAGTTTTACGATCGTTTCTGGTTATGACCCGAAATCCCCCGAAAGTGTGTTGTTGTGCTGATTGACGATATTCTAAGGAGTCTAAAAACGTTCGAATGACGCAATTAATTTTCCTCCTACTGCGATGACTTTATACATCATTATCAATGCCTTTACTTCTGGTAATTCTTTTTTAAAAACTTCTCCTTAGTTTTTGTCGTTTTCATTATTCTCAATCAGTTATATTAAATTTTTAATTAAACAATACCACATAGATATCAGTTTTTACGTGTAAAATATTAGTTGCCTCTGATGACTACATTTTGTCGTCTGCCACACAGAACTTACGCGTGGTTCGATCAAAGCGGCCGCCGCGTGTGGTATGCGCGCATACCACGCGGCGGCCACTATGCATACTATGTATCAACCGCACCTATCTGTGCTAGTCACTTATGCGAATTCTGGTGGAATCAGCAAACTTTGTTTTTCGTTTCTTTGGCCGAGTCAGTAGGACTCAGCTTTCTCTCATGGGACATGACCGCTCACCGACGCGAGTGGTACTGCTGTGGCGTACAGCAGCGTCAGCGTAGACTCGTACTCCATAGCTTAGTTGACAATGGCCCCAATGCCGAACGTTCTATGTTCAGTGATGTTCGGAAGCTGAATTCAGGTGGGCCACCGGAATTCAAACTTTAACGTTTTTGAGGACATGTTTTTATCGATATCTCGCGATCCGCGCGCAGTCGCCATGTCAAACATCTACCGTTGGCATTGAAAAAATGTGTTTTAAAAATGTTACCAAGCGGGAGTACCTCTTTAAGAA
Source organism: Ptychodera flava (assembly GCF_041260155.1). NCBI lineage: Eukaryota > Metazoa > Hemichordata > Enteropneusta > Ptychoderidae > Ptychodera > Ptychodera flava. The sequence goes on from NC_091947.1 coordinate 8,091,322, forward strand.
TGGTAGAGTCTTTAACTTACAAGTCACTATGCATCAGCCATATGAGAAAAACCCAAAGTTGCTGTACATACGTATACCATAAAGACTGCAGAATGGAAAATCTGTCGCCCAAAGGTGCTCCTTAAAAATCGCGCAAAGAGTCCTCCAATGCAAATCTGCCTCTCCATATAAGACAACAGAAGGAACCTTGAAAACTAACTTCGTAGTAGTAAATGTACACTTAGGGTAGAGTATGCACCTCGAAAGTGAAAGACTTTAACTTTTGCTCAAACTTTCCTCAATGAATCTTTCAACAATCATCTCAACAAATAAAGAATGAAATCAGGGGCACCATGCCAATTTTCGTACTAAAGAAAAAAAAATTACTTGACATTTACCGATATTTGACATTCAAATGACCGCCATCTCTGCGTTGGCTCATAGAAAAATAAAAGTTTCCATTTTGGAAAAACTGAGACAGTGTAATTTTTCCTTCCAAGAGCGTTAAAATGAGACCCCCACGAGTGTTATATCAGAAAAGAATTGTAAAAAGTTTAGGAGATTCAGTCCAAATATATGTCTCCGAGGCGCATTTTATCTGAAATACTTATATTTAAGGGGAAGAGTTTTTCAAGTCCAGAGTAACTTGTGAAATGACCGCCTGATGATATTAAGTTATAATACAATATGTAGAGCTTGTACCATGTGTACAGTCACTTGTTCAATATTGGTCTACGAGTATATAAAACTGTAAACAGCTCAAAACAGTGAATATGGCAACAATTGTTTGATGTAAAGATTTCGTTAGGTCTTCTACTTTAAGTAGAAAAGCTTATGTTCATACTCAGGTAATGTTGTTCATTCATGTTTAAATGTCATACTTTTTATGAAAATACTTGTGGATGTATTACAATAACAGGAATGTTTCCATCAGAGTTACAGCAGGTCACATCTTGATATGGCTAGCATATTTTCACACCGGGAAAGACTAGTCACAATTTTCATTAATCTATTTCAGAATAGACAAAGACCTCTAGATACAACAGTGAAACGACAGAAAAACTGCAAAATTGCCAACTTGACTCTTTGATATTGATGTCTGGAAATCACGGTGTATCTTGCAGAGTCACTGCACTGTTAACCTTCTTGGTCTCATAATATGAATTTATGGGGGTTTATGCGTAAGCTAAACAGTTTTGGACCTTCAAGGTTACTGAGATTTCACATTTCTTCTTTTGCCTGTTACATGTAGGGCAGAGCAAAGGGTTCAGATGTTAGTTGTCAATCTCTCAGGTCTCACTTAAATGAAAACTCTCACCACATCAATCACATCATACGTAGTTAGACCATACCTTGATTTGACATTGACAGTGAAACCAGGAAGTACACTGGCAGTACCTAAAGCAAACTCAACTCTCTAATGTGACCTTTAACCTTTGCTCCTTCCCTGATCACTGTGACTTTACAACTGAAAGCACCATAGATCTGTTACTGATGTACTGAATAATGATCAAGTTGAAGGAAAACTGATAGTGTTAGAAGAATGAACAATTTGGTTTTTTAACAAATATGAATATAGGTTAACACATGATTTACAGAAGAGAGAATAGATGAATTACTAGTTGATGAAAAAGTGCTATTCAGCATATTGAACTGCAATTCTTGCACGTGAAACAAAGAAAATACGACTGAAAATCCTCAAGGCTGCTAAACTACCCAGCAGCTAACTTGTATAACTTAAAACATAATGAGATCCAAGGGGCCTGGCTTGAGTTTACAGTGATTACTTGTTAGCAGTGGCAGAAATGACCCCGACTTTTTTGCAAGTGTTGATCCATGTACACTGCCAGGGGTGAGCAAGTCATGTGATCTGAGATTTCAGAAACTTTTGTTGGCGGAACAAGAGAACTTGCTGATTTTTCTAGACTACTGAGTCCCTATAGAATTGTATGATTAACAGTGAATGTGAGACTACCAAACTATATAGTGTGTGTGGGACTGCCAAACCAAATAGTGTGTGTAGAACTACCAAATGAATAGTTGCAGGACTACCAAACCGAATAGTGTGTGTAGGACTACCAAACAGAGTAGTGTTTGGTAGTCTACCAAACTAAATAGTGTGTAGGACTACCAAACCAAATAGTGTGTGTGAGACTACCAAACCAAATAGTGTGTAGGACTACCAAACCAAATAGTGTGTAGGACTACCAAACCAAGTAGTGTGTGTGAAACTGCTTGACTACCAAGCAACAAACTTAATTATCTTGATACTTGCTTTGAGAACCGTTGTGCATTGAATGAATCCCTCATTACACAACACAAATGCAAGTATTTTGCAACATCTTTTGTTTAAAAATATTTTATTTACACTAGAACTGTGTATCATGCCACAGCATAAATACAATGATTTGAAATTATCTTTTGACACATGTCAGATATGCACAATAAACAAAAAACAGGTTAAACCCGGAATTCAAATGGACCAGAATACAAATGAAACCATGTGCACAAATGCATGCAGAAATTGAGTACTTCCCTATGCTTTTGTACCCATGGGTTTGTATGTACCGCCATTACGTGATCTCTTGGGTGTATTGAGTCTGTAGAACACACCACATCCTTTTTATGCCAGAGTAGAACCACTGGAGCAATAGAATGACCATAGAAAACAATGTACAAAAAAAAGAATGAATCGTAAAGAAAGCTTCAGTTATTAGGAAGAAAAATGTTATAAGTATGTTTGGTAAATGTCTGTGGTACTGTGTAGGCTTCATAACAGCTGAGTGCACACAAAACATAATTGTTGAATATTCATATTTTCATTTACAAAAACTAAGGAAAATATGCCATCTTGGAACTGTACATAGCAAATTTCTGTTTATATAAGTAATTTCACTCATAATGTTCTAATTTTCTGTTAAATATACATTGAATTCCATTAAATAATATTTTACATGATGTACTGCTTTCTTGTCAGAATGGCTCAAAGGCTTCATCACTAGACCCTATGACTTTGAGAAGATGGTTTCTTAGGTTTGTCACTACATCCCAGCGTTTTGGCAATGTATGCTTCTTGTTGAACTCTGATTTCCATCTCTGTGAGTTCATGTTTGTGGTTTTCTTTCTGTTTGGCTAGTCTTTGCTTCAGGTCTGTGATGGTGGCATTCTTACTGTAAAGTATGTCTTCTTGCTCCTCACACTGGGCTTCAATTTCTGCAACATTCAAAAACACCATAAAGGTCACCCACTGTGGTATTAACCTTTGTACTCCATCAACTGTCTTTTTTCAAATGGCATTTTTAGACTCATGGTGGAGATAATAAGGTTAGACACAGCATTTGAGTTGTACCAAGACTGAAGGACAATGGACCCATGCTAAGCTACAATACAATTCACCACTGTCCTAGGGACTATGTATGTATTCAGCACAAAAGGCTCCCTCAGACAGGTAATGATTATAAGGTTAGACACAGCATTTGTGTTGTACCAAGACTGAAAAACAATGGACCCATGCTAAGCTACAATACAATTCACCACTGTCCTAGGGACTATGTATGTATTCAGCACAAAAGGCTCCCTCAGACAGGTAATGATTAATGCAATAGGTACCTTTGTGATATTACATGGTGACTTTAATGTGTTATTATTATACACCTACTGCCGTAACCTATGGGAGTTTGACCGTCTAATAGCTTTCCGTATTTGGTATAGTACGCGGAGTCCCGAATACGGGAGACGCGCCTGTTTGACCTTTGACCTAGCGATTATTGGATGTAAACAAACTATTTTACGGTGAGTTATAGACATAATAACAACTTCCACCAAAATGTATTCGTAGTATAAGGTTTAAAACACGCTAAACACAAAACTGAGTCTAAATGCAATTGATTTTTATTTAAAAAAACTAATTAAATTGAAAACATTCAGCGAAGTTTGCTTGTACTGCACTGAAAATTAATTGGCTTCGTGCCAACGCAAGGGACTTGTACTACGGAGCAGTAGGTGAATTTTTGTGGACACAATGGCAGACGAAGCAGACGTATCGCGCGCATTCCACTCATATCGCGCGTGCCGCATCCCTCAAAATTTACCATAGAATTAGTTTATACGGACGATTAATGGAGGGAGGTGTATAATAATAGGGTTATACACAAAATACGGCCCTGTATGGACGAGGGCTCAGTGAGTGACGTATTGGACTCGCCTTCGGCTCGTCCAATACGTCACTCACTGAACCCTCGTCCATACAGGGCCGTATTTGTGAATAACCCTATAATATAAATCTAAAAGGCTAGACTACGGGCACACAGACCTTTGTGCTTGCTCCGGTCTCCTAATGACATGCATATGTTTTTCTACGAGAACTGTACGGGCAGGGCAGGAATACAAGTTTCACATCCAGTTTTGCAATTCTATGCTTTATATTGCCTTTTCAAAGGAACAGACTATGTACAGACATAGTACCCTTACACCTATTTTCACAGTGAAGAGTTCAGAAAACAATCACAGAAAACAATCAGATTGGGCCAAATCATGGTGGTGAAAGGGTTAATGGGATCTACCACAGCATGTAAACTGACAATGTCGATGACTTGCATGCTTGTGTACAATAAGGTTATTACCCAATATCGCCTGTTCCTGTGTCGTATCAGCATGAGTGTCATTTGTGCTGTGTCAGACACGAGACAAAGTCGAGTGTCTGACGCAGCACAAATGACACGAATGCTGATACGTAACAAGGAACAGGCGATATTGGGTAATAACCGATTTATCATATACCCATGCCATAATTTTAGGGAATTTTTACTAATAGAACGACAAACCTTAAATTTTGAGGCTTAACTTTATTACGCCTTGCGCATAAATATCAGAATGTTTATGTGAACAGGCTTCATTCGTAAAGTATACGACGAAGATGTCAACATTGCGCGCAACATCGCTGCAAGTCATCCATATCTCAATGAAACCCAAGAAGAAAGACGCCGGATACAAAAATCGTCATAAGAGAGGAACATTTTAAGGTGCAATAATATGCTATTACAACTGTAACCGATCAAAAACTGCTCAGCTTTAAATCTATCCTGATTTCGATCGTCTTACGGCACGGAGCTCGCGCGGAGAGGACGCCATTTTGTTAGTTTACCCTTAGAGTTGCCATGTCAACAGTCGTCACGCGCGCGACATCATGTCATGCCACGCGCTCACTACCTGTTCGGTGGAGACCGTGCACAGTGCCGGCGCCGTGTGAACGGCAGAATGTTTGCTAGAACTTGACCAAAAAAAAAATACCATGGGAAAAAATTTCAAGACTCAACGTGATATTTCCATATTTTGCAACCAGAAATACCCGTGTTCCTTGAACAGTCCGGGTCAGCTCCAAAATTGGAGACTCATTATGATAATGTATTCCGGCATTCAGCCAATCATCGACCAGATTACATCATTAAGAAAGTACAGGTCACGCTGGGTCACAAATTACCCACCAAGTGTGATCGGCAGTTTTGGGCCGCTTATTAAGCCCCTGTCTTGTGAATTTCGACGAATTTCGACAGTCAACATAATCCACGTGTTCTGCAGAAGGTCATGTCCAACAAGGAGTCCGATTAGTGAACAAATATTCGAAATATTGACGATTCATTTCTACCCCCAGTTTATCGATTTCGCTCAAGTACCGAGAATCATTTTGTGGATGTTCGTCATCTCTATTAGAAATACTGTTATAAAGGTTATTTGTGTAGGTACGCGTATAACATTTTGCAAGAAAGAAGAGCAATGTCAGAGCTTTAAAACGATACCTGTTTTGTAGTTGTCAACGCAGACTAAAATGGTACGCGATTTTGAAAATGTGTTGACAGAGTGGCCACACAACTGTTCCCCATACGGTAGAATTTGTATCGCTGCCATCTCCGATACAAATGGGGTATTCTGAACGATCTGTGTAGGGACACGATTATATTTTCGCAGGAATTCAAGCCAGAGTCTAGGAATCACAGCGATATATGGGGTTTGGTTGTCTTAGCCAGAATAAAACTGGTACGCGATTTTGAAATTGTGTTTTGACAGAGTGGCCACACAACTGTTCGACATTATGACAGAATACGGCGCGGGAGTTCGACACAGTATGGCGTACGTAACGAAGGACGCATGTGGAGGTTGCCAGGAAATACATTTTTACTGATGGCGTGCTGGCCGCTGATTGGCTAATGAGAGGGGGAAATATTATGGTATAGCGTCTCCAATTTTGGAGCTGACCCGGACTGTTGAAGCCCTTCAAGTTTTTACGTCGGCGACATCGCTTCGCAGGCAGGGAGAGGCAGCCATTTTGTTGTTTACGTTGTTTACTAACAAACTGCTAATGTACATTCAGGAAAACTCTAAAACTGATGACGTTCATCGTGCATATCTCGACGTTTACCATGAAATATCACTGCTGATATTTTACGGTGAACGTCACTAGGATGTATCAATATGGGCATGGGTATATGATAACAGTGCATATTCCTTTGTATAATTGACTTTAGTACAGAGGAACCTTGTATCAGGATGTGCACACAGTATACAGTATGTGGGCTTCAAATGGAAACTTCAACAAATCTATCTAGGAGCAAAGTCAATCAGGACCATACAGCACAGAAGAATGGTTAAATGTAAAAGGAAAGTAATCCATGATATTTTTATTTGATGGTGATTGAGTGCTTTTTTAATTTATTTTTTACCATGTCATATAAACAAGATTACTATTTTTATGGGCCTATAAATAAATACAAAAATAAAAAAAAATGTTCTTTGAGGAAGCTTAAATCTTCAGTGCGTATATATTACTGTCTCATGTGTAATCAGCTGCATGTCATTTTAACTGTATTTCTTTTTTATCTTTATTTCAAATTAAAGAACCTTGCTTATCAAACAATGAAGTTTATTGACATATAAGTTCACATTTCAAAGTTCCTATAAACAAGTCTATTATGATTGTGACCCATGAATTTTAGGTACGTATTAATTAACAAAGCTGGCTGGTAGGCCATCAAGGAATTCCTTGAAACATGTTATTAGATACCATTGATGATGAAGGGGATGGGGTAGGAGTACAAAAAACATGAGCCACAAAGCCTCAAAGGGTATGGTGCCACTGATGTTCTATATGCCCAATAAACTCTTTCCCTTATATTGATCTATGCAAATTTGACAGAGAAAGAGATGTTAATACCATAGACTGGTTGGCTGGCAACAATTTCAACAACTTGAAGATTGTTATGATATTCACGTACCTGTACACTTATGAACAAGCTCAACATTCTTGGCACTGTCCTTCAACACCTTACTCTTCATCTGACCAACTCTGTAATTGAGCATTCATTAACATTGTATTTCTTCTGGAGTAATTGTCACAAGTTGGCAACAAAGGCCAAAGACTTCTCCTAAAATGTACAGTGGGCAACAAAAACCAATAGAATTCTCTCCACAATGCGGTGAGATTATAGTCTTTTGTATTCAAATATTTCCAATTCAAATGCCTGAATCCAAGAGTCTGGTCAATGTCTCTGTCTACCTCTTTAAGTATTCAATTCATTTGGAATGGTGAAGTTGGTCCAATTTTCTCGGAAGTTGTGGTAAAATGTTCACCGTTATAAATGTACTCACATGTCAGTTTTGGCTATTGTCATATACAACTCCTTATCTTTGTGTAAATAAACAGTCCAAATAACTTAAAATGTACACATTGAATTTTTTTCATTGAAATGGTTCAGTGTATTTTTTTTTGAAATCTTTACGTCACCAAATACATGGCTGTGGGTAACACTTGAAAGCAAGTTATTTAGCAAAAAAATAAGAGATATGACAGATAAACACAATTTTTCAACATGGCTCACAAATCACAAAGAGGAAAATATCAGCACTTCAAGAGGGATGCATGGGTCAAAGTTCAAAGGGTCCTCTGATTAGTAACCCAATAGCATTGTTTTCAACAAACACAAAACTTCATAACTGTATAATTGTACACGTACACCGTATTAGACTTCTTTGAAAACTGAGAAACTGTTGAAGTAAGGAACAGTTGCACAATGGATGTAGATTGTAAGGTTGCTTGGATTATCTGTCATTCATAAAGTCCATATAAGATGCACACAAGGAATAAAGCTTCATCACATGTACAGAGAAACATTGATAAATAAATTTTGTATACTGTACAGAAGGGAAATAGCATTTTGTATTCACAATCATGCCAATGTTAAACTGCAAATGTCAATGTGAAAGAGAAACATGCGCATGTCTATTTCTCTTTCTCTATAGATCTTACACTACTGAGCTCTCTTTCCATGCATTCCATTGTGTTTTGGCCCAAAACATTGAAACTGATAGGACCAACCAACTTGGATGGTTTACTGTGAGAAGCTTGTCCTCAAGTTTAATTATATTCTAATTTAGACTCAATTTCAATTAGCTTTTATTTCAGCAGAAAATGCGGTATTACTCTGTAATTTTTGAAATGCTCCCACCACAACATCATTTGGCCATAGCCAAAACTACTAGAACTCTCATGAGATAATATTTTGTTGAATAACACACATCTCTTGAAAGTAAATTTTAGCTTTGTCTCAAGTTTGGCATGCAATGACCTCATCTGTGTTGTGACCTTCATAGATGCTCTCACTTCATAATTCTCAACATTCTATGTGAGAAAGTTCAACCACAATAAAATTGTCACACAAATATGGCCAAAATACAACAGAAAGAAAACGTAACTTCACCATACCAAAGTGATAATATGATAAAATTGGATTACAGTTAAGATCTATCAAATGTTTTGTTACTCACACTTGTTCAAAAGCCGTCTTTTCTCTTTCAAGTTGTTTGCTCAAGATTTCTATCTCACCAAGGGCAAACTGTAACTTGTCTGATTCACTCAACAATTTGGCTTTTGTTTTGGCGTGAGCAATTTTCTCTTCCTGTAATCAAAACAATATTACCTGATGAGTTAGAGTTTGATTTCTACAGTGTTACCACTTCACAAAACATATCAAATTATGGATTTCATAACACCTGAATTGCTAGCTGGTCATCAGATTTTGTCCTCTCTCTTCCAAGGGTTCACAGTTCATGATGCCCATTGAATTTACTTTGAAAGTATACTCAAACTGTTGATAAACTTAAGGTCCACACTCTCCAACAAATGTCCATTGATTTTGATAAATCATCTGTTCAATGGCTATCAATGTGAAAATTTACTGTTATAATACCAAGTAACCTAAAATATTATTTTAAGTTATTCGAATTAAGATTGTAATATTTTGGAATACGTAAAGTGAGACAACATGTTCAACAATTTTGTAAATCAAAGATTATTTCATGTTAAGTGGTTATCTTCCTAGCATGCCATCATGCCTGATATAGTCTATGATATGTCTGTCCTAGATGTCTATGATGATGCAACTATCTCTTGGACATAAACTGAGGAACCATTGCTTTGATGTGTTTGACATAAGTCAACTTTAATTCAATGGGACTGACAGAAGGTGCTGTGAGGAATAAGTCCAAGCCATTGAAACCTACTGTTTGAATGTTTCTTTTGAAATCTAGACAAGAAAAGAGAGAGGGATTGTGGTGATTGAACTTCTCAACAAAATATGTTTAAAACCAATTACAGATGAATTAGTCACATGAAAAACACACATATTAAAAATAGCGCCAATGGCACTTGATCACAACTGGCACATTGAGAAACTACTCTATCTCTGGGTACACCTGTACATGAAATACTGAATGGGTAGGTGCTGCGGGTTTGGAGTTTGTCAGTAAATGCACACAGAAAACAAAGTCCCAAAGTAGCGAATTCCAGCCATTTTCAAACCACACTGTTTGTCAGTGGGGGTAAGCAATATTCGCAAAAATCACATTTCCAGGCTAATAGACTATGTTTTACGAAATCACACGTCCTTATCACAAAATAAAACGATCTTTGTCTTTAAATCAATGCGCCAGTAAACAGGTCCAGCAGCGGGTTATGTCATCAAGTCTGTAATGTTAAGGGTCATCACAAATGTGAGAGATCTAAAACATTAAATATGTTGTTTTTTATCAATTTTATTACCAAAAGCGCATGAAAATCTCTGATACTTTGAATCAGCCATCCTGCATATTTGTAACATTCATCAAAACCTCATTTCTGTTCCACAACTCATTAAATAGTCCACAATGCAGGATTGGTGTACATTCCAAAACTACATATATGAAAGACCCCTAAAATCAATTAGTTAAAAGGGGGGGGGGGTTAGAAATTTCCCAAAACTATCTAACTGCTGCTCCGTTTGGCTCCATTTTCGGAATCGGAACCTTGGAATTAGTCTGAATATCTCTACCAAATATCAATGCAGTCTGTTCAGCGGTTTTTGACTTTTTGTTGTTTACGGAAATGGACACTGTCCCACACCGGTTGAAGCTAACCCTATATCACAACTTCCAGATGTGATAGTGACCTATGGTCATTTTGTAAAAATACCGCCAATGGCGCTTGGACATTATGACCGCCTAGTATTATCGGCATTTATCAACAACCACACTCACTGTGAATTAGACAGACCACGAAGTCAATGAGCAACATATAGATGAAAGACTATTTTTCACATTGCGATTTTAAGCTCATTTTTATGAGAAAAGAGACATGTATATGTATATGGAGAAAAAGCAGAAGACATATTTGTAAATTGTTTGTTAAGTGACAATCATATATGCATCTCTTGAAATTTGTGGTTTATAAGGTATAACAGTAATGTAAGAATAATGAGGTATGAATAAGTTAGTAAAGCTAAGTTGACAGTAATTAAGATTACAAAATTATACACTAAGCTGGGGAAATCTGATTGAAATAAATGTTGAAAAGTAGCAAAGTCATGGTCATCTTTTGTCTAATACCTTGTGTAAGTTCATGAACTTTACATAAATCTTGCTATAGATTTGTTGCTAATGGGCAATAACTGTGTTTCAGATCATTTGAGAGCAATCCATCCATGACAGGTTTAAATTGTAATATACTTCTATTTAAAGGAGAGAAACTTCTCAAATAATTGTTTTCCCTGTATTTGCTGTGAGAACACATGGACAGATGCTCAGGACTCTATGCTGGTGCTACCTTGATAACTAACCTACAACTTGTAACGTCATTGTCTAACCTGTTCACCCCAATTTCCTGTAGACAGGTCCACACTCTCCATTGATAACAATGGGTTTGGGCCATACCATTGTAGTGAAAGACTGTAACATGTGAGGTTGTGGATACTTAATCTCTGGAATATCAAAGTCTGCATATTGACTCAAGGATGTTTACTTAACAAATGCCTAGGGTCATCTCAAAAGTGAGAATCTAAACTATGAAATATGTTGTTTTTAATGCTTTTGATGCCCAAAAGACCATAGAAATCTCTTATACTTCGAATCAGCCATCCTGCATATTTCTAACATTCATCAAAACCTCATTTCTGTTCAACAACTCATAAAACAGTCCACAATGCAGGATTGGTGTACATTCCAAAACTACATATATGAAAGACCCCTAAAATCAATTAGATAAAAAGGGGGGTTAGAAATTTCCCAAAACTATCTAACCGGCGCTCCGTTTGGCTCCATTTTTCGGAATTGGAACCTTGGAACCAGTCTATGTATCGGTATCAAATATCAACGCAGTCTGTTCAGCAGTTTTTGACTTTTTGTTGTTTACGGAAATGGACGACATCAAACACTGGTTGAAACCACCTCTATATCCAACTTCCAGTTGTGATAAAAATAAAAATTGCACTGACAACAAACCAGTGAAATCATCATGATCACCTCATTTTCTGTGTTTCCAGAATACAAATACCAAAATCAATCTATTTGTGATGAACTGTGAAAGTGAAAAAAAAACAACTGTTGTCTTTTGTATAAGTACCGGTATCTCTCACAGTGGCTCTCAGTCTCACCTCGAGATCCTTGATTACTTTCTCATATAATGTCTTTGACACCATTTCACTTTCCATGGATTCCATCTGAAAACAAAATGTAATTGTGATTTATCTGTAATAAAATTCAATATGAAATAAACTGATAATCTATTATTATGGCATGGTAAGCCATGGCCTTGCTGTGTTACGGAGTCTGAGTCCTTACATGTACACAGACTTGGGCTTAGAAAAGAGGAAATTATAAGAGAAATTCTATGTTACATTTGTCATGGCCATATGTAGAAAACCTCTATCATATGGCAGGGCTCGAACTTAACGGTTGCCCGCTTGCCCGGGGCAGGTAAACCTGACATCGGGCTGGTAAAAATAAATTACACTTGCCCGGTCGGGCAAGTGATAAACTTTGATCAAATTTAAATGTTCTGTGAATAAAAAACTCAAGAAATTTTGTTGAACAATGTTCGCTGTTATCGAGTTTCAAGTCACTGAAGCGGGTATCACAACCGACAAGCCGGACGTCAACATTCAGCGAGTGATATCCAGCTGTTGTCTTTCCTCCCTCTGGAAGTCTAATCTCATTAACGTAAAACTTGCACTTGTTTGTCGCTAGTGACTCCCAGGGGTGTTGGTCAGTAATTTCAACAGCCACTTTGCACGTGGAGACCTGACTGAGACAACGCAGACTGTACGTCATGGCGAAGCAAACCACCCTGTTTTCATGTAAATTTTTGAAATCCAAGCCTGATAAAGTCACAGATTCCGGAACAGGATCTGTGTCAGGGGATACAGTACACGTTCAACCGGCTGGCCACTCAGAAATCGACAGTGATAAAGCGCTAGCTAATGGCGCGGTCGCAGCATCGAGTTCAGTGGAAAGTAAAGTGAAGAAGCAGAAGTGCGATATACCCGGTATATGAAAAGAAACGACAACGGAAGTTTCAAAACTCCTGGAAAAGAGATTTGCTGATGCGAATATCGATTGATGGGCCACCCCTTCAGCTATATGACCCCAATCCTGCACTAGCATATTGGTGGACGAGTGGGCAGAGATCACGAAGACTAACACTAATGGATCGTAACAATTAATATGATTATCAATACAGACAAAACAGAACCTGCATTGATATGATGCTGTCGGCCACATTTTGAGATTGCTTGGTCTTCGTGATCTCTGCCCAAACAATATAAACAGACAAAAAATCGGGCAAGTAAGATTGTTCATTGGGCAAGTAAAATTTCTGGAAACTTGCCCGCTGGGCAAGTAGGTAAAAAAGTTAAGTTCGAGCCCTGTATGGACTAGAAATCACAACCTTACAATGTGAATGAATCAACATTTCTTGTTATAACAAGGGGAAGATGGTTCCTAATGCATCAGATGCTGGTATATTAAATAAATTGTGCCTTTTTGTGAGAAAAATCTGTCACTGAACTCGGCAACAGCCACTTTGATTCCGACTTTCCTCTCTTTTTAATGCATACAGTGGCCGTTGCCGTGTATCGAACCACAAGCGACTATGGCCTCACTTACTATAATTATGGACGTACCAAAAGATACCTCTAAAAATCAATGAAGGGAATGACGGTGTAAATGAGGAAATATACTAGACTAGAGCCCAGAAGACACCCTTCCTTCTAATATATGGCCACTAACAGAGTTATGAACGGAAATGAACAAGGACTACATATTACAAAGCAAGCTCAAGGCGCTCGGCCTAGTCTCCCTTACGGCCGCACTGTGATCGCTATATAATATGGCATGATGGA